>NC_087217.1:21755185-21792257 GCF_015104395.2 Macrobrachium nipponense
ATTAGGCGAAGAGCGCCTATTAGGCGAAAAGCGTCTATCAGGCTCCTGGCGCCTGTCTAAAGCGAGAGCTGGCTGCCTGGCGAAAGAGCGCCTGTCATGCTGGAAGCGATTATCAGGCTCTTGCTCCTGCTGCGAGAGGAGAGCGAATCTCTGGCGACGAGCGCCTCAGGCGCAGAGCGTCTGACAGATTCCCGGCGCCTACTCGAGGAGAGCGAAAAATCGGGAGAAGAGCGCCTTGAAGGAGAAGAGCGCCTACCAGGCTCTTGGTGCTGCTAAGCGAAGGGCGGCTGACAGGAGAAGAGCGCCTGTCTACCAAAGGGCGTCTGGTCACAGAGAGCGAAAGCCTGAAGGAGAGCGGCTACCATGAGAAAAACGCCTACCAGGCTCCTGGCGTCTGCCAGCGGGAGAGATCCTGTCTCGGGACGAGCGCCTGTCAGGAGAGGCTCGTCTACGGGAAGCATGCCCCTTGTCCGACGGAGAAACGATGTCCGCAGGAGAGCGCCTCGTACTACGATCCACTCCTGGAGAGAGGGCAGTTACTGACGAATAGCGTAAGCCTGGAGAAGAGCGCCTGGACTTCTTTACCGGGAGCGAGACGTCCTTCCTACGACCAGCCTTCACAATCAAGGAGTCAGCCAGAGCCGTAATCTGCGCCTGCAGACTAGCCAACACACGTGTAGGAGACTTAACAAAGTCCTTCACGGGAGACGCAGCTCGATCCTTACTAGGAGAGCGAAACTCCAAAGAAATCCTCGGTTTCTTGACATCCAATCCAGGATTTTCCGAAAAAACTTCAGGGCTGGAGGGGAGCGCGGAAGAAGCCTGCCATGCTCTCTTCGACGGCCGAGAAGCTTCCGAGGAGCTCCAACCACGTTTGGGCGAAGGAGAAGGCGAAGACGAGAAGCATTGCCGTAAGACTTCTCTCTTGGCGCGATCCAAGGTAGCCTGGGATCGAACATCATGCGCTACCGAGGGGACGCCTGACCGGTGGGGGTTCTCCCTAACTTTCCTGCGGCTTTCGACTTTCCTCCTCCACTGGTCTGGTAGTCTGGAAGAGGTCTAGGCCTAGAAGCATTAGGGAGCCGATCAGACGCACCCTCCACTGCACTGGGATCACTGCACAAATTGCTATCACTCTTACCTTCTAGGACTTTAATTTTCAGCTCCATGCTGCGAATAGTGGCTCTCATAGTGTCCACTCCGAAGGCGCATCTTCGGGTTCGGTGCAGGAACGCAGGGGCTGAAACTGGTAAAGGCGCTACGTCTACAACAGGGTTATCAACTTCAAACTCGCTAGCGCGAGACCTACTAGAACTCCTAGATGCAAGCTTTCCTAACCTTGTCCTTTCTCAAGCTTTCTTACATAAGAAGAAAGCGCCTTCCATTCTTCTTCATTCAAATTACACATTCATTACAAGGGTTAATAAATGAGCAGTCATTCCCCCTACACCTCATGCATACTGTGTGAGGGTCTACCGCAGCTTTCGGTAGCCTCACCTTACAATCGGTAACAGAACAAACTCTTGAACATAGTTGATTTCTTAATTCCAAATCAGACATAATGAAATTCCAAGAATAATCAAAGAATAATCCAAAAATCCGGTCCACATCGCAAATGCCAAGCCAAGGAGCAGGTACTTCACAAAAGTCCGTTGAAACAATCCAGGGCGAAAACGAGTAATAATTCAAAATCGAGAGGTATCAACAACAGATGTAGTCAACACCGGCGACAGAAAAATTATGGCTGGAAAGGGGGATTGGTTCAGACACCTGCCACCCAGCGGCGGGTGGGGTAGATCACCTGACCTACCTGTCGCATTTGCCGCGAGTTTTGAATTCTGTCGTGACGTCAGAGACGTAAGCTAAGTATATATCTGGCAGGAAAGTTCATGTACAAAACTGACAATATCCTAATGACTAACTGAATGTGATTTTTACATTTTAAATAATCTTTTGCTAATATGAGAATGTCATCAAGATAGTTGAATATTAAGATGTTGTATGTAGTTCTAATATACTTGATCACCGTGTACATTATCTTTGAAAATATATAAGGAGCTGTCTTTAGTCCAAAGGGTACCACAGTCCATTTGAACTTTCTTTTACCTAGCTTGAAGGTTAGAAATTTCTGGCTACTTGTATGTAATGAATGTGCCATAAGCATCTTTTAAATCTAGTTTGCAGGCCCAAGAGTTTAGATGTAGATAGGGAATATTGTATTGGCCTTAAGCATGGTAAAGGAGGTTTTCTTATCATGGTGTTAAGCACCTTCATATCAAAGATTAGTCTTACTGTTCCATCTGTTTTTAATTTATAAAATATGTGGTTGGAAAGAAAAGTAAAAGGAAGTTCTGGGGATCTGCTCTATGACTCCTAGTTTAGCAGTCTGTCACATTCTCTTTCCATATTTTCCGCTTGTTAGTTGAATAAAATGTTATTGTCATGATACAATAAAGTTTTTTATGCAATACTACCTGGCAGATATATACTTAGCTATAGACTCCGTCGTCCCCGATAGAAATTCGAATTTCGCGGCACACTCTACAGGTAGGTCAGGTGATCTACCGCCCCGCCGCTGGTGGCGGAAGTAGGAATCATTCCCGTTTTCTAAGACAGATTTTCTCTTCCACCTGTCTCCTGAGGGGATCGGTCGGGTGGGCCATACACCGTATATATCTGCCAGGTAAGTATGCATAAAACTTTATTGTATCATGACAATAACATTTTTATGCATTCAACTTACCTGTCAGATATATACTTAGCTGATTGGCACCTTTGGCGGAGGGTAAGAGACAGCTAATCTACTGAAATAGACAAGGAAACAACATATGTTTGTAGGTAATAAAATTAAAAACCTTGATTCCTACCTGTGTTAGCGAAAGACTTCATGGCTACTGCCTAGGAGCCCGTATCGCTTCAAGAGCCTCAGCGAGGTAGTGACCTCATGCTAAGAGTTCTTGATGGTCTGTTACAGGGGTCTTACCCACTTACGCTTCAGAACCTTAGGATCTTTGTCAATGGGGTCCTATCCACTTACATGACAAAACACCTTGCCTATTGGCATGATCATAGAGCACGACACTAATCCCGATCACCTGATCCTTATTGGGGTTAGTACTACGATTGAAAGGAGTCATCCCCGAACATCCTTTCAAGCAACCCACAACTCAAAAACAATATTAAAACTAATTATTAAAATTATTAAAAACAAATTTTAATTTAAGGATCAGCGTCTGCTCCATTTCCCAGCATAGTATCCGCTGATACATAAGGTCCAAGAGAGAAACATTATCGTATGTTATTCTAACATCCTTTAAATAGTGGGATGCAAATACTGAATGCACCTCCAGTAAGTTGCTGCTAAAATGTTTCTCATGGACTATTCTTCGTAAAAGAAAGGGAAGTTGCCACAGCCCGTACTTCGTGAGCTTTAACTCTCAGCAGCTTTAACGAGTTCTCTGACAATTCCTATGAGCTTCGGTAATTACATTTCTGACAAAGAATGCCAGTGCGTTCTTGACATCTCTATTGGGGTTCTTACGAACACCAAAGACCTTGTTCGACATCCCTGAAGCTGTGTCTTCTTTTCTAAATAAAATTTTTAAGGTCCTGACTGGGCAAAGGGACCGATCCACTCTCTTCCTACCAGACCAGAGAAGAGAGTCCCTTGACTTCGAAACTTCTAGCCAAGGTTTAGAAGGGTTCTCATTCTTCGCTAGGAAAAGATCCTGGAAAGAAATGACAGCCGAGTCTTTTCTAAATCCCACCCGAGAGTCCAAAGCATGCAATTCACTGATCCTCTTAGCAGTTGCTAGAGCCAACAGGAATATGCATTTGCTAGTAAGATCTCTGAATGAGATTTTATCTATAGGTTCGAACCTGTCCGACATCAAGAACTTTAGGACCAACGTCCAGGTTCCAACTCGGGGGAATCGATGATCTCAATTTCTTAGTCTCGAAAGACCTGATGAGATCATGAAGATCCTTATTATCCTCGAGATTCAGCCCTCTGTTTTCTAAACACAGCTGAGAGCATGCTCCTATATCCCTTGATAGTTGATACGGCCAATTTTGGATTCTTCTCTTTAAGAAGAGGAGAAAATCCGCGATTTCGGTTACAGAGGTATTGGAAGAGGACAGCTTCTTCGACCTACACCATCTACGGAAAACTTCCCACTTCGATTGGTAGACCCGCAGGGTAGGAGGCTCTGCGGGCTCTAGCAATTGAAGTTGCCACTTTCTTTGAAAAGCCTCTCGCTCTGACCAGTCTTTCGATAGTCGAAAGGCAGTCAGGGAGAGACTTTGGATGTTTTGTGAACCTCTCGAGTGGGGTTGTCTGAGCAGATCTGTCCTGTCTGGTAGAGATCTGGGGAAGTCCACCGTCCATTCCAGTACCTCTGTGACCAGATTCGGGAAGGCCAAAAGGGAGCAATTAGAGTCATTCTCATTCCTTCCGATGCCACAAATTTCTTTACTACTTCCCCAGCACTTTGAATGGGGGAAAGGCGTATGCATCTATGCCTGACCAATCTATGAGGAAGGCATCGATCGCTGTGGCTCTGGGATCTTCTTCTAGCGAGCGAAAGTTGTCTATTTTCCTGAGAGGAACGTGGCAAACAGGTCGATCTGGGGTCTCCCCCGAGTGACCATATTGTCTGCAGACTTCTGAGTGGAGCATCCACCTCTGTCGGGAGAAACCTGGTTCTTTCTGCTCAACCTGTCTGCCCTTAGGTTTTTCACTCCTTGGAGGACAAACCTTGTACGCAGAATAATCCCCGCCCCGTTCCTCTGTCCAGGTTAATAGAGCTCTCGCTATTTTCGTTACAGAGAAAGAAAGATGAGTGCCCCCTTGATTCCGGATGTAAGCCAGAGCTGTGGTATTGTCGGAATTGACTTGAACTACCGCCTCTCTGACTTCCGCTTCGAAGTATTCCAGGGCTAGGATGAATTGCCAGGAGTTCCTTCGCATTGATGTGCAGAGTAGTTGTTGTCTGGTCCAAACACCTGCTATTTCCTTTGGACCCAGTGTTTGCTCCCCAACCTGTTTCCGAGGCATCGGAAAACAACACTCGGTGAGGGTTCCGAATCAAGAGGGACACCCCTTCGTTCCTTGTTAATGGGGTTAACCACCACTTTAGGTCTGATTTTATCCCTGTTGGATGGGAAAAAACGTCTGACAAGTCTCCTGTCTTTTGACTCCACATCCTCTTTAGATAAAATTGCAGAGGTCTGAGATATAATCTTCCCAGGGAAATGAACTGCTCTAACGAGGAAAGGGTGCCCAGCAAACTGAGCCATTCCCTCGCCGAGGTCCGTTCTTTCCCTAAGAAGTTCGAGATCTTTTCTAAGCCTCGAGTAATTCTGTCTTGAGATGGAAACGCCCGAAAACCCGAGAATCCATCTGTATCCCCAGATAGACTATGTTCTGTCTGGGGATCAATTGTGATTTCTCGAGGTTCACGAGCAGTCCCAGAGATTTTGTCAAGTTCAAAGTCTTCTCCAAGTCCTTCAAGCACTGAATTTCCGATTTTGCTCTTATTAGCCAATCGTCCAGATAAAGGGATATATTTATCCCCTCTAGATGTAGCCATCTCGCAACGTTCCTCATTAGCCTCGTGAACACTTGAGGGGCCGTTGAAAGGCCGAAGCATAGGGCTCTGAATTGGTATACTTTCCCCTGCATCATGAATCGGAGATATTTCTTCGATGATGGATGCAGGGGGACATGAAAGTATGCATCTTGTAGATCTAAGGAGACCATCCAATCTCCTGGACGAAGAGCCGCAAGAACCGATTTTGATGTTTCCATAGAGAACTTTGTGTTCTCCACAAATCGGTTTCAATGCGCTCACATCCAGGACCGGTCTCCACCCTCCCGAGGATTTCGGAACCAGAAAAAGACGGTTGTAGAATCCTCGGGAATGCGGATCCCGAACCACTTCGATGGCCTCCTTTTGCAACATCTGTTCTACCATTGCAATAATGCTTCTTTCTTGCAGGTCCCTGTATTGGGCCTGACAGTTCCCTCGGGTTCGTAGTCAAGGGAGGTCTGTCTCGAAAGGGGATCATATATCCCTTTGTTACCACGGAAAGGGACCAAATTTCTGCCTGTCTCCGAGCCCATTCTTCGAAAATTTCCGAAGTCCTGGCTCCTACCGGTGCTTGAAGGACTGTTGTCTCATTTAGCTCTCTTGATAGGTCTGAAGGAAGGCCTACCTCTCTTCTGCACTCCTCTCTTCTTAAAGAGGGTCTGGCCGAGGTACTTCCTCGAAAGGGCTGTTGAGGGGCCCGAGTCTCTCTCTTAATAGGACCCAAAGTCCTCGATTTCTTTGCAGATTGGGCCAAGAGATCTTGTGTGGCCTTTTCTGTCAGAGAATGAGAAATATCTTTTACAAGATTTGAAGGAAACAATTGGTCCGACAGAGGAGCATACAGAAGAGATGACCTCTGAGTAGGAGTAACTGCTTTCGCTCAGAAAAGAGCTAAATAAGACTCTCTTCTTCAGAATACCAGTTCCAAACAGAGAGGCCACCTCTCCTGATCCATCCTGAACCGCCTTGTCCATACATGAAAGAACACTATGAAGGACTCCTGGACTAAGAGATTCCTCCTCTTGTGTCTTTTTGGCCAACACCCCACAGGGACCAGTCAAGAAGTTAAAAACTTCTAAGACATTAAAACAATCCCTTGAGGAGATGGTCCATCTCCGAAGTCCCCCATGTGATCTTTGCTGATGACAAGGCTTGTCTCCTAGACGAATCTACCAGATTCGAAAAATCTGCTTCGGCAGTGGACGGGAGAGTTAGACCCCGTGGTTTGCCCGTCTCGTACCAAATTCCCTTCTTTCCTGATAGTCTGGAAGGAGGGCAGGTAAAGACTGTCTTCCCCGCCTTCTCCTGGATTCCAACCAATTTCCTACGAATCGGAGAGCCTTGTTCATGGAAATGGTTGGCTTCATTTTAATAAAAGATGATTGTTCGGGACCTTCGTGCTTGTAAACAAGGACCTTGGAGAAGGAGGAGCAGTAGGGCTTAAAGAGTCCCCAAACTCTTGAAGTAAGAGGGCTGCCAGCGTCTTGTAATCTGACAAACCGGAGCCGAGTGATCTTCCGAGTCCGAAACCTCTTCAAATCCAATTCCGAAGAGGATTGTTTATTTCCAATAGGAGGGACTGGCCTCTTGCAACATCCCACCCCACTCTCGCAAGAACGACGACCGCCTGTGCGATAACTTGCGTCCCTACGAGAGATAGGTTGATCCTGCAAAACGACCTTATCCTTCTCCTGGCAAGAGCGATGGCGCTTATGCGACAACCTTTCTCTAACCTGTCAGACGAAGGACGTCCTCTCCTATCACTTTCTCCGGAACGACCTATGTCCTGACAAGGAATACGGCCGCCTGTGCGACAACTAGAGTCCTTGTCAGGTAAAGGCTTATCCTTCCGAAAGCCAAACAAATCCTCCTGGCTTAATTGTCTTTTGGAAGAAGTCCGTCTCTCTTGTGGCTCATTGCGCCGGGTTGACGCTCGTGATTCCTTGCGCCAAACTGGCGCTTCTAGCGCATTTCGGCAGAGTGGCGCTTCTGGCTCATTTCGGAAGGGTGGCGCTTCTGGCGCATCTGGAGCCTCTGGCGCATTTTCGCCAGGCTGGTCGCTTGCTGGCGCATATGGCGCCTCTGGCGCTTCTTTGGGCGCATTTCGCCAGGTCTGGCTCTTCTTGGCGCGATATGGCGCATCTGGCACTTCTGGAGCATTTCGGCAGGGTGGCGGCTTCTGGCGCATCTGGCGCCTCTGGCGCTTCTGGCGCATTTCGCCAGGCTGGCTCTTCTGGCGCATATGGCGCTTCTGGCTCTTCTGACTCGTATGGAGTCTCAAACTCATCTGGCGCATCTGGTGCATTGCGCCAGGTTGGCGTTTTTGGCGCATTCTTCACACTCCTCCGAGTATAAGCCGAAACTTCCGTTTCTTTTTTCTTTCCCTTCGTCTTCTTTATAGGAAGGAAAGAGTCCTTTCTCCTGGGAGTTTCCTTAGTAAAAAAAAAACTCCTACTAAGGCTGAAAGTTGCTCCTGCACATTTAAGATAATTTTTGCAGCCGCACTCTCTTTTTCCTTCCCTGATTCAGGTGAGGCCATGTCTCGAAGCGGAAGGAAACTCCCGATTTCCGTTTAGGACCAATCTCCTTTTCTTCTTCTCACAAGGTGATAGATCGGAGAAAAGCTCAGGGCTTGAATCCAAAGTAGGAGCCTTCCAACTTCTCTTTAAGGGGCGTGACAGTTCATCAGAACTCCATCCCCTTGCCTTCGGTGAAGAATCTGACGAAGAAAAACACTTCCTTAGGATGCTTTTTCGATAGCGATCCTTTGCAGTTCGGGTCGTCACAGAATCTGCCGAGGGGACGCCTGATCGGTGGGGATTCTCCGTAACCTCCGTAAGGCTTTCGACATTCCTTCTCCTCTGGGCCTGTGAGCTTGGAAGAGGTCTAGGCCTGGGAGCGAGACAGAGCCGATCAGACGCACCCTCCACTGCACTAGGGACACTTAATTCACTATCACTGTGCTTACCTTTTAACGTCAGCATTTGACGTTCCATCCTTTGTAGCGCAGCTTTAAGATCTGCAATTTCCGTTGCCGGATTTGCAGTCTTAGTACTAGAGGAAGAAGATAGAGGTTTAGGGTTAGGTGTTAATTTAATAGGCTCGTTAGAGCGAGACCTACTTACGCTTCTGGAGGAAGCCTTCCTAGCCCTATCCATATCTAATTTCCTTAAATATGAATTTAAATTCTTCCATTCTTCCTCATTCATATTTACACATTCATCACAGGTGTTAGAAATTGAACATTCATTCCTTCTACACCCCTTACAAACTGTGTGAGGGTCTACCGAAGCTTTCGGTATCCTCACCATGCATCCCTCATTTACACACTGTCTTCTAACCGTAAAGCTAGAATCCGACATCATGAGAAATATCCAAAACCAAGTCCAAAAAACAGTCCACGAAAGAGTATGCCAAACCAAAGATCCAATACGTCACCAAAATAACCGGCTTAGAAGTCATAGCGATGAAAAAATACGAAATCCAAATCAGGAGTAACAACAACAATGTTGCTGTCACGGCCGATAGAGAAAATCTGTCTTAGAAAACGGGAATGATTCCTACTTCCGCCACCAGCGGCGGGGCGGTAGATCACCTGACCTACCTGTAGAGTGTGCCGCGAAATTCGAATTTCTATCGGGGACGACGGAGTCTATAGCTAAGTATATATCTGACGGGTAAGTTGATGCATAAAAATCTATCTTTACCTAACCTTTTTATGATCTCTGGGCTTTTAGTTTATTATTAAATGGAATTCTCACCCTTCATTGATAATTCCTACAAGCAAAAGAGGCATTAGGAAGCTTTCTCCAACTATCAATGTTCATTAGTAATGACTTACCTATCCTACTCGCTGGGGGGTGCTCTGGGAGTAGTTATTCATTGGGTTTGAGTCCAAAGGCAAGGTCTCTTGACTTTTATCCTTATTTATAGCATTAGGCCCAATGTCATGGTGGTCTGGTGCAGAGCAAAGCTCATTATTAACTGGTGCGGAGCAAAGCTCATTATTAACTGGTGCGGAGCAAAGCTCATTATTAATTTGTGCGGAGCAAAGCTCATTATCAACTGGTGTCGAGTGAACCTCGTTATCAACTGGTGCCGAGAAAACTCATGTTCTGGTGTGAGCAAAAAACATCTTGGTCTGGCGCTGAGTGAAGCTTATTGTGCTCTGGTGCATAAAAACTAGTGCTGAAAAAACCTCTCTTTGACCTGGTGTGGAGCAAGGCTCAATTTCTAGGAAAGAGAATGATTTATTTTTTTTATTTCCTTTCTCTGGCTCCTGAACTATTCGCTTGTCCATTTTGGACCTCCCCCCCTGTACCCACCTCTTCTAAGCGGCTGAGACTTGAATCTAAAGCTAGGGTTACCTTTGAGGAAACTGAACCTTCTTCCCTGAAATCGCCCCCAAAGTTGAATTTCCTACCCCTGAAGTTTGCTGCCCCTCCTCTGAGGAGGGGACCCTTACGAAGCAGGCAGCAATGGCTGTTTTTTGGTCTTCAGTTAAATTCCAAACTTCTTTGAATGTCTCCGCTTTGATTATGAGATCTCTTATCTCTTCCTTGATGGTTATCTAGGAAGTGCTCTACTTCTGAAATTCCTTATCAAATTTTGTATAAGGTCTATGCTCTTCCTTAGGGGACCAATAATAATCTTGGACAAGAACTCAATGTCATTTACTTTGGAGGGTACACTATGTGTGCCAGTGCTGCATGCCCTTGAAAGGCAGAAATACTATTCTTAATATTTTCTATGTCATAGAAAAATTTTCTCTTGTGGGTTGTCATCAAATATCTTACCTTCAGGCCGAGAAATTCAACTTTGGAGTATTTATTAATTTAAAAATAAAAAAGTCCTGAAAACCGCCTTGATTTTGACTACTTACAAAGAATTTATCAATGTTATCACTATGGCCTTCACTGAAAGTTAATGCTACTAGTGAGTTATTCAATTGAATTTTCCCTTCTCTATGAAAAGATGGTTCAGCTTTGAAATTGGTGGAAATATATGAAGGAATGGGTTTATGGAAGGTAAGAAGGTTGAAATCTTCATAATCACTTTCATCTTCATTATTATAAAAGGAAAAGAGGTCTAAATTTGCACTTTCAGGTAATTCAGGTGATCGTCTCGAGCGTTTAGTAGGAGGGGGAGCCTCATTCTTCTTAGCAGGTGAACCACTTCTGCCGAGTTGAATGTTTTTTATATCAGTGATTTATTTACCACCTTTAATTAAAGTTGTTTATTCACAGGTATCGTAAATATGGACAGCATGCGGACCTAGAAGGCTGAAGTCAAGCAAAGGGGTTCACGACTCAAATAGCCTTCTTAGGTTAATTCAGGGCCTTATTAAGTGACTATGTAAGGTATGTATCTGTTATTATTAACATAATCTAGACCTGCTTCCTATGTAACCCTTTGCAGATCGCCCCCCAGGGCCTAGGCTAGCATCGATAGGTTTAAAATGAGAAACGTGAACTCGAACAGCCTAACTTACCTGTGGCCTAGCCTACTACCTATTAAGCTACGTGGTTTTGATGTGTCAAGCAAGCAATTTGTATTTTATACCTAGTTATAATCTTATATATAAATTGGAGCATTTAGTTGGTTTTCTACTATTATTTCATGTAGTAATCATGCACATACTTTGCTTACGCTACTTACGCAGTTACGCTACGTTCGGAACTGGCTGCTCCAACCATTCAAAACAATAACAAACTTACATATGTGGGCCGCCATTTGCATTTGTGACGTCATAAGTCTAACTCCGCTGCTTTCCATATGCCGGTTTCGTTGTAAACAGAATTTAAAACCTTACCCTTTCTGAATAATTTTCATGAGAGTTTGATTCTGTTGGAGTAACATATTCACGATATCAGAATTTGAAGGCATTTCACTTCCTGCAGTCGATTGTGGACGTTTTTTGTTACGGTCTACATTCTCCTCTTCGCTGGAGTCGTCACTCAGCCGATGAACATCCACGTAGGAAAGAATTTGCCTCTTCATATTTTAGCAGTGGGCAGAGCGGGAGGGAAAAGAGAACCTTCTATGCCGAAGTCAACTTCAAAATGTGACTACTTTTGCCGAGTCAACCCGCTCGTCTCTGATAGCACCAGCCCAAGGGGCGTGGTTTAGCGCTCGCCGCTTTGGCCGCCCTCTTGGGGGGGTGTTCAGGGGGAGTGTGTAAGCTACCACTGGTGAGTCCGGAAGGTTGAAGCCTCCCTCTCCAGAACTCTGAATTCCTGAAGCAACAGGTCCGTTAACCTCTTGTATGAGGAAACAGAGGAATCTTTAGGGATTTCTTCTTCCGAGGGATCTTGTTCTTCTTCAGCCGAAGATCCTGTTCTTCTTCAGCCGAAGATCTTTCACGATCCTTACGAGGATAGGCAGTCTTGTCCTCAGCAGTGTCCATCTTTGGAAGAACGTCTGTAAGACGTCTGACATCTAACAGGGGAAGTCATAATTTCCGTTGAAAGTCTGCCTGCAAAATCCTTCTTGTCAGGATGAGGGCGTTCCCTAGGCTCTTGGCGCCTAACGAACGCAGGGCGAAAATCTGGCGAAAAGCGCCTACTAGGCGAAATGCGTCTATCAGGCTCATGGCGCCTGTCTAAAGGAGAGCGGCTGCCTAGCGAAGAGCGCCTGCCATGCGAGAAGCGCCTATCAGGCTCTTGGCGCCTGCTGTGAGGAGAGCGAATCTCTGGCAACAAGCACCTACAAGGTGAGAGGCGTCTGACAGCCTCCCGGCGCCTAATTCGAGGAGAGTGAAAATCAGGAGAAGAGCGCCTGGCAGGAGAAGCGCGTCTACCAGGCTCTTGGCGCCTGCTAAGCGAAGGGCGGTTGACAGGAGAAGAGCGCCTGCTAGGCGAACAGCGCCTGTCTGTTGAAGGGCGCCTGATCACAGGAGAGCGGAAGCCTGAAGGTGAGTGAGCGACTACCAGGAGAAAAACGCCTACCAGGCTTCTGGCGCCTGCCAAAAGGAGAGATCCTGTCTCGAGACGAGCGCCTGTTGGGGGAGGATCGTCTACGGGAAGCCTGCCCCTCGTCTGACGGAGAAACGATGCCCGCAGGAGAGCGCCTGTCCGTTGAAGAGCGCCTCGTACTACGATCCAATCCTGGAGAGAGGGCGGTTAACTGACGAATAGCGTAAAACTGGAGAAGAGTGCCGGTTACTGGCGAATTAGCGTTTTAAAACCTGGGAGAAGAAGTTGCCTGACTTCTTTACCGGAGTGGATACGTCCTTCCTACGACGAGAAGTCACAATCAAGGAGTCAGCCAGAGCCGTAATCTGCGCCTGCAGACTAGCCAAAATACGCGCAGGAGATTTCCCAAAGTCCTTAACGGGAGAAGCAGCTCGATCCTTACTAGGAGAACAAAACTCCAACGAAATCCTCGGTTTCTTCACTTCTAATCCAAGATCTTCCGAAAAAACTTCAGGGCTGGAGGGAAGAGCGGAAGAAGCCTGCCAGGCTCTCTTCGACAGCCGAGAAGCTTCCGAGGAGCTCCAACCACGCTTAGGCGAAGGAGAAGGCAAAGACGAGAAGCATTGCCGTAAGACTTCTCTCTTGGCGCTATCCAAGGTAGCCTGGGAGCGAACATCAGGCGCTACCGAGGGGACGCCTGACCGACGGGGGTTCTCCCTAGCCTTCCTGCGGCTTTCGACTTTCCTCCTCCACTGGGTCTGGGAGTCTGGAAGAGGTCTAGGCCTAGAAGCATTAGGGAGCCGATCAGACGCACCCTCCACTGCACTGGGATCACTGCACATATCACTATCACTCTTACCTTCTAGCGCTTTAATCTTCAACTCCATGCTGCGAATAGTGGCTCTCATAGTGTCCACTTCCAAAGGCGCATCTTCGGGTTCGATGCAGGGAGCAGGGGCTGAAACTGGTAAAGGAGCTACGTCTACAACAGGGTTATCAACTTCAAACTCGCTAGCACGAGACCTACTAGAACTCCTAGATGAAGCTTTCCTAACTTTGTCTTTTTCGAGCTTTCTTAAATAAGAAGAAAGCGCCTTCCATTCTTCTTCATTCAATATACCACATTCTCTACAAGGGTTAATAAATGAGCAGTCATTCCCCCTACACTTCATACATACTGTGTGAGGGTCTACCGCAGCTTTCGGTAGCCTCACCTTACAATCGCTAACAGAACAAACTCTGAACATAGCTGATTTCTTAATCTCTAAATCAGACATAATGAAATCCCAAGAACAATCTAAAGAATAATAAAAAAAACGGTCCACAAATCGCGAATGCCAAGCCAAAGAGCAGGTACTTCACCAAAAGTCCGATGAAACAATCCAGGGCAAAAACGAGTAAGAATCCAATATCGAGAGGTACCGACAACAGGTGTAGTCGACACCGGCGACAGAGAAAATATGACTGGAAAGGGGGATTGGTTGATACACCCGCCACCCAGCGGCGGGTAGGGTAGATCACCTGACCTACCTGTTGCGTTTGCCGCGAGTTTTGAATTCTGTCGTGACATCAGAGACGTAAGCTAAGCTAAGTATATATCTGACAGGAAAGTTCATGTACAAAACTTTTATTTTGTATCTCAAATGACTAAATGGTTAGCACTCTGTAGAAACAATGGTATTATGTATATGTTACATTTCTTGCTATCACACTACTACTTCTAGCATACATACTCAATATTCTAGCTTTCCCTTTTTCCAAAAAACTGCAATCATTTTAATACAATATGAACTAACACTAAATTTATTGAGGAAGCACTCAATAATATTATGAGGATATTACAGTAACAATGTTACCTTACCGTGTTTCCTCTGGAGTTTCACCTTTCATATGTTTAAGGTTATAAAATGTTGCTCTGGACTCATTACAGGGAATGAAATGAGCATCTCTGTAATCCTTAACAAATGTGTAGATGTCACTGGGAACTGTGAGTTCTACGCCATCAATCTTCACATCCTTTGTAGTGAGCCTGCATAAAAAAAGTAGCTTTATAAAACAAACTTATTTTTTCATACAAAACCATACTTCATGATGCACCTCACATTAGTGGTTGTGAATGTGTCCAGAAACACAAGCTTGTCTTCCAGACATAGAGCAATCATTCAAACACGAGTCCTGTGGATCCATAGGCAGGTATAAGCAATCATCCTCATAGTTTGTGTAGGTTGGATGGAAAATAACAATGGGTCTATGAAAAAAAGTTACCTAATTTTAAATGCTGAAGATGTATTTAGCCATGATAACTTATCATGCTGTTGCACCAGAATCACAATTTAGTAGGCAGGTAAAAAAGTTAACAGCTCCAGCTTTAATGTGGGTGTCAAATGGGTGTAATTTGTCACTTGAAGGAATACAAGACACAGGAGTAAAACAAGAAGGTACTGGTTAACTGCATACAAAGAAGACATAAACTAACCATGTTCCTTGAAGAGGAATAAGTGATGAATGAAGGATGTTTAAAATTATGTAATGATTCTGCTGCAATCAATGGCTGTAAATAGTACAATTCCACCCATCTGCAATGTACCTCCCTTCAGTAAAAATTAGTAAATATACACTGACACTGTCAGGTTCCTTCATTTAAAGTGAACTATCCTACTTATTTACCTAGCTTCATCTGTAAAATCTCTGGTATGAGTAACTGCCTGATAAAGCATATAAAATCAGACACTTGGAATACCTGTATTACATAGAAATATACTTGAAAAAGGAAGTACGTAGGTATGTACTGGTGTAAAAATAAGCCAATGATACTCAGGAGGATAGCCCTGACAAAACCTGTAATTAGCAAAAGATCATATTGGTACTGTCCCCAAAAAAGGTGGAAGAGAGTTGAGAATGGAAGTTATCAGTTATCAAAAGATAAAGATGTATGAAGCCTTTAGTTATGAATGAGATTACGTATTTATGTACTACGTACTGCAAATTATCAAAGACTGGCAAGCAAAATGCTGGGGATATAAATTCTTGAAGAGTTGTTTACAGTACTAAAAACAGATGAACTAAGATGGCATTGGTAAACAATGATGAGACCACAGGACAAATATGTAAACACGCTCTTCATTAGTCTGAAAGACAAACGACGGTGTATCTGGGAACATCTGTGGCCTCAAATGAGGAACAGTATGATGGAACTGTTATGAATCATTAAAGGTTTACCATAAATGTGAGATTCTGATTTAGTTAATGTATTTTATTGTAAGTTGGGCAATTTACTTTGCAAAGGCGATGGGAACAACAGGCATCTTTTGGAATTAGATACTGTACATGCATATGTAGAGGCTCAAAGCATTTCGGAACTGAATAAATCTCTATTAGAAAATTGGAAAACCAAATTAACAAAAATTCTATATCTTAATATCTCAGCTTACCTTTCATAAGCACGGTCAACTTTAATCTGGTCCCAGGCATCCTTTGTGATGTACTGTTTGACCTGAGCCATATTGTGAGGGGGTCCCGTTAGAGCATACTGCCGCAAATACCCTGCTGATAATGCAGAAACAACCACTAAGATTTTAGATGATCTTGCTTCATCTAAAATAACCTTAATTATGGTTTTACACTACATATGGAAAAAACCTATCACATTACTAATGTGCTTGTTGCACTAGCCTAAGCAGAAACACTTTATGTCAAGTGGTAATTAAAGCTGTTTGCAACAACTACTACTACTACTACTACTTATAATGTTCTTTACTAAGACCTGAGCCACATTTCTAGACTCACAAACAGATTGCACAAAAGATCTGTTCTTAATTATAAGTGGAACCAAGAGCAAGTGTGTGAAAGGTGGACAGTGACATAGCAAGAGATGAAATTATCATAACGATATTTTTCTGAATAATGGTCAGATTTCCCATGGTAGTGATTTTCACCCAGGATTTAATTGGAGACTAATTTCAATTGTTCTTTCCTCTGTAGGGCTTAGGAACTACATGATGGGTAGTGAGAGAAACATGGGAAGCCTCTTTGCCTCCTACTGTGATGAAGGTAATACTATCAATGATGGCTACATTTATGAAGAACTATGTCCATAAGAGAAGCTAATTTTCCTGATGGGATGCAGAAGTTCCAGCGGCAAACCACCATAGGCCAGACAAGATCTTTAATGAGAAGCTCTGTAAGGATGAAGAGTAGCCCAATTTGCTGTTTAGGCAAAGCACAGGATGAAAACTAAATAGGAGGAAGGGTTAGTGGCAGCAGAGGCAGCAGAACTACAGAATTATGCCACAAAGACACAGAGTAACAGAGGAAAATACCCTCCAAGAAAGATTATAAACAATGACTGTTTTCAATAAAGATGAGAACATGGCTAAAGATATTAAAGGGGCTCATAAGACAAAAATTTCTGTCTAAATATGTTATTGTTATAATACAATTAAGTTTGTTCATACTTACCTGGCAGATATATATAATTAGAGTGCCCACCCTCCTCCCCTCAGGAGACAAGGGTCATGAATAAATATGAATAGAAAATGGGAATGGTTCCTGATATCCGCCTCCCAGCGGCGGGAATGGGTACTACCACCTGGCCGCCCCACTACGTGTGCCGCGAGTTTTGAAATTCTGTCGGACGTCAGAAATACAGCTATATATATATCTGCCAGGTAAGTATGAACAAACTTAATTGTATTATAACAATAACATTTTGTTCATGAAACTTACCTGTCAGATATATATATAGCTGAATCACACCTTCGGATGGTGGGTAGAGACAGACTAGGATTTTTTAGGAAACTTAAATTAAAATAAAAGATTAACTTATTGGTTCCTTACCTGATAGCAAAGTAGACTATGTGATTACTGTCACCTAAAGCCTGCTTATGCTTTATCAGAGTTGCCATCCAGGTTGGAACCTTGGACCCTTTTAAGTGCTGGTGCCCTCTGGATGCTCTGTCAACGGGGACGTGACCACAATGTGACAAGACCATCTAGCCAAACATATGGCAGTAACACAGCAACCGACCACCACCTGACCAACTAACCAAAAAACCCCTGACATTAACACTAAGGAATGGGAGATTTTCACAGAAGATCTCACCATCAACCAAAAAACACAATAAACTAACCTAACTAAGCTAAGGGATAGGGAGAGAGCCACCTTCAGCCCCCAAAACTGTGTCTGCCGAAATGTAAGGTCCCAAAGAACTACAGTTCTCGTAAATCGTTCTCACATCCCGGAGGTAATGTGAGGCGAATACGGAATTGCTCCTCCAGAAGGTGCTATCAAGAATATCTCTGATAGACATATTCCTTTGGAAGGCAAGGAGAAGTAGCTACGGCTCTGACCTCGTGAGCTTTCACTTTAAAGAGGCTCATATCAGTCTTCTGGCAAGATGAATGAGCCTCTTTAATGACGTCCCTCAAGAAAAAAGCAACAGCATTCTTCGACAACGGCAAATCTGGTCTCTTCACCGAGCACCAGAGATTACCTGAGGGACCTCTTATCTCTTTAGTCCTATTCACATAGAACTTGAGAGCCCTGACAGGGCACAGGGCTCTCTCTGGTTCTTGACCCACGAGACTCGATATTCCTTTGATTTCAAAGCTCTTTGGCCAAGGATTAGACGGGTTCTCGTTCTTAGCCAAGAAAGAAGGGTTCAACGAGCAGACAGCGCTGTCTCCCTTGAAACCCACTAGGCTACTGAACGCTTGGATTTCACTAACTCTCTTCGCCGTCGCCAGAGAAGCTAGGAAAAGCGTTTTTCTCGTTAAGTCCCTTAGAGAAGCTTCATGGAGAGGCTCAAAGGGACTTAGCATCAGATGTTTCAACACCACATCTAGATTCCATGAGGCGGTCTTGCTTGTGGAATTTTGGTGGTTTCGAACGACCTTAAGAGATCGTGCAGATCCTTATTGTCGGAGAGGTCCATTCCTCTGTGGCGAAAAACGGCAGACAACATACTCCTATAACCCTTGATTGTAGGAACTGCCAATTTCTGCACTTTCTTAGATAGAGTAAGAAATCTGCTATCTGATTCACAGAGGTCGTGGAAGAGGAAATTCCTTCCTTCTTGCACCATGCCCTGAAGGAGGACCACTTAGACTGGTAGACAGCTCTTGAAGAGGCCTCTTCGAGCATTAGCGATTGCTCTCGCAGCTGCCTTTGAAAAGCCTCTCGCTCTGGCCAACTTTTCGATAGTCTGAACGCAGTCAGAGCCAGAGCGGAGAGGTTTGGTGAAACCTTTTGAAGTGAGGCTGTCTGAGTAGATCTCCTCAGGGCAACGTTGGGAAGTCCATAAGGAACGTCATGACCTCTGTGAACCACTCTCTTGCTGGCCACATTGGGGCAATCAGAGTCAACCTTGTCCCTTCTGAAGCTGCGAACTTCCTCATTACGTCCCCATGATCTTGAATGGGGGAAAGGCGTAAAGATCCAGGTCTGTCCAGTTCCAGAGCAACGCGTCCACTGCAATTGCCCCTGGGTCCAGAACCGGGGAGCAATACAGAGGAAGCCTCTTCGTCCTTGATGTAGCGAACAGGTCTACTAGAGGACGTTCCCCACAATCTCCATTAATTGTTGACAGACGTCCTGTGCAAGGTCCATTCTGTTGGTAGAATCTGATTTCGGCGGCTGAGAAGGTCCGCCCTGACATTCTGAACCCCTGCCACGAATCTTGTCAGGATCTTGATGCGCCTTGCGTCTGCCCATAGCAGAACTTCCTTCGCCAGGAGAAAAAGGGATCTGGAGCGAGTTCCTCCCTGATTCTTTAGATACGCAAGGGCTGTGGTACTGTCTGAGTTGACTTGAACAACCTTGCTTGACAGTTTTTCTTCGAAGAACTGCAGCGACAGGAATATCGCTGCCAGTTCCTTTACCTTGATGTGCCAGGCTACCTGTTCCCCTCTCCAGGAGCCTGACACTTCCTCCCCCCCTAGTGTTGCTCCCCAACCGGAAATGGAAGCGTCTGAGAACAACACTAGGTCGGGGCTCAGAAGATTTAAGGAGAAGCCCTCTCGTAACTCTGAGGGTCGAGCCACCATCTTAAGTGGACTTTTACCTTGTTGGAGATCCTTAGGATCGCATTCAGGTCCTCTTTCGACGTCCATTCTTCCGCAAGGAAAAATTGAAGAGGCCTGAGGTGCAGTCTTCCCAGCGAGACAAACTTTTTCTAGCGAGGAAATGGTGCCCAGCAGACTCATCCACTCCCTCACCGAACAAGCTTCTCTCTCTAGGAAGGCTGCGACTTTCTCTAACCCCAGTCGCTGACGTTCCTGGGATGGAAACGCCTGAAAAGCCACTGAATCCATCTGAATCCCCAGATACACGATGGACTGTGTCGGGGTCAGATGCGACTTTTCGGAGTTGACCAAAAGACCCAGAGACTTTGCTAGGGCTAACGTAAACTGAAGGTCCTTCAGACACTTCTGCCTCGACGACGCTCTGATCAGCCAATCGTCGAGGTAGAGGGATATCCTGATTCCTGACGAATGGAGCCACTTCGCTACATTCCTCATAATCATTGTGAAAAACCATCGGGGCCGTGCTGAGACCGAAACAAAGGGCTCTGAACTGCCAAACCCTGTTGTCCAAGACGAATCTCAGGTACTTCCTTGAAAGAGGGTGGACTGGGACGTGGAAGTACGCGTCCTGCAGGTCCAGAGACACCATCCAGTCGCCAGGTCTCAAGGCTCCCAGCACCGACTGAGGCATCTCCATTTTGAACTTGATCTTTTCTACAAAAAGATTGAGCCTGCTCACATCCAGGACCGGGCGCCAACCTGACGACTGCTTCAGCACTAGGAAAATCCTGTTGTAGAAGCCCGGTGACTCTAGGTCCAAGACTTGTTCCACCGCTCTTTTTTCGACCATCTGGTCTAACAGATCGAAAAGAACACTTTTCTTCTCTCCCTGATAAGATGGAGAGAGGTCTCTGGGAGTTGATGTTAAAGGAGGAGGATGTAAAAAGGGGATCTTGTACCCCCGCTCTACTATCTTGAGGGTCCAAGGATCCGCCCCTCTCTGCCTCCAAGCCTCCGCAAAGAATTCCAGTCTGGCCCCGACTGGCGTCTGAAGGACGAGATCTTCATTTGCTGGTTTTGGGTTTGAATGAAGCTCTTCCTCTCGAAAACCCTCTCCCTCGAGGAGCTGCTCTTGAGGGGGGTGCCCCGCGAAAGGGTTTGACTTTCTTCGGGGGTTTGCTGAATGTCGAAGTGGAAGGAGCTGCTGGACGTCTTGAAGACTGAACCAAGAGGTCCTGGGTCGCCTTTTCTTGCAAACTCTGTGCAAGATCCTTTACCATAGCCTGGGGGAAGAGATGGTCCAAAAGAGGCGCAAAGAGCAATTCCGCTTTCTGAGCGGGAGATACCGACTTAGCGGTAAAATTGCAAAGCAGTGCTCTTTTCTTCAGGAAGGCAGTTCCAAAATGAGAAACTAGCTCCTCCGAACCATCCCTGACGGCCTTGTCCATACATGACAACACGCTGGACAGCTCCCCCAGACTGAGAGAATCAGGACTCCTAGACTGAAGGTCTAAAACTCCCAGACACCAATCTAGGAAATTAAAAACATTAAGGGTACGAAGCAGTCCCTTCAAGTGGTGGTCAGTCTCCACCGGAGTCCAGGACACCTTAGCAGACGATAAGAGAGACCTCCTCTGAGCGTCCACTAAACTGGAGAAGTCACCCAGAGCGGACGAAGGAACCTTTACTCCCACATCCTCCTTGGTCTCATCCAACAACTCCTCCTTTCCCGGCGAGTCTAGAGGGTGGATGGGCGAAAGTGGTCTTGCCCTGATCCTTTCCTTCTGGGACATAAAGTCTTGAAGCTTCTTAAACGCCCTCTTGGCGACAGCGATGCTTCATTTCGACAAATTCAGGGGTCTTAACGGTCTTGGAAGACGAAAGTTGAGAGGGAGGAGACCTAGGGGCTGCCGGCTGAATATCCCCGAAGGCTGAACGTAACGCCTAACAAGAACCCTTTGTAGTTCCGAGACAGCTGAAGCTACCGGCTGTTCTTCTTCGACGGAACTCCCTGGACTACTAAGCTCCCCTTCCTCCCTAAGAGGAACTGGAGAACGCCCATCAGGAGAGGGAGTACGTCCAGCAGTCTCAATCCTGAAAACAATGACTTCCGTTGGTTGGAAGTATCCGCTACAGGTACGGAATCGGCCTTACGTCGATCTTTAGAGGTACGGACATCTTGCGAAAGAGGAGCGTCCTTAGAAGCAACGTGAACTGTCTTAACAGAAACGTCTCTACGAGAGGAAGCGCGAGCTTCCTGACGAGAGGCGCCAAAAGCGTCCTGCTTTGCGTCCTCAAAAGCGTCCTGCTTCATACGGCGAGCGTCCTGCGGAGCGTCTCAAAGGCGTCCTCAAAGGCTCCTGCTATAACTCGAAGCGTCCTGCTTCGAACGCCGAGCGTCCTGCCGAGCGTCCTCAAAAGTGTCTTGAGAGAGCGCAAAGCGTCCTGTCTAGAACGCCAGAGCTCCTGCCGAGCGTCCTCAACCGCTACCTGCCGAGAGCGCAAAGCGTCCTGCTTCGAACGCCGAGCGTCCTGACGAGCGTCCTCTCCTGAGAGAGTAAAAGATCTGCTAGGAGAACGAGAACGTTGACGATCCGGAGGAGGAGAGAGGAGACATAGGACGTGAAGCGTCCTCAAAGCGAAAGGTCCTTTTCAACGGACGCGAGTCTCTCCGAGCGCTCCACCCCTTGCGCGGGGAGGACGCTTCGGAGGACGAAAAGCAATCTTTCAGGACACGCGCTCGTGCGCGCTCCTTGGCAGCCTGGGATTTAGCAACAAGGCCTGCCGAAGGGACGCCAGATCGTGGGGAAGGCACCCGTAACCCTCTTGCGGCTTTCGACATACCCACTCCCTGAGTCCTGGGAGTCCGATAGAGGTCTAGGCCTAGAGGCATTATGGGGCCGATCTGACGCCCCCTCCACAACACTAGGGGCACTAACACAAACTTTCACAGGGCCGGTTTCTAGGGCCAATACTTTAGATTCGAGAGCACGAATAGACTCCAGAATCAGAGAAAGGGTGTTACCTTCTCCAGACACAGCACTGGGGCCCGAAGGCAACAAAACAGGATTAGGTTGAGCAAAATCTACTGGTGTTAGAGGAGGAATGAAATTTACTATCCTTACCTTTAGTAGAACTGCCCTTGGAGGAAGACCTCCTGACTCTATCGCGCTCCAATTTACGTCGATAGGTCTCATACATCTTCCATTTATCATCATCCAAATCCTTACATTCATTGCACCGATCATCAACCACGCAAACATGCCCCTGCAATCCATACACTGTGTGAGGATCAACTGAAGGTTTAAGAAGCCTCACCTTACATTCACTCCTCACACACACTCTGAAACTTCCAGTACTTGATCCAGACATCATGTAACCCAGAAAAGCCAATCAAAATCAAAAACCAATCCACTATTACGCGTGCCAATCCAACAATCCAGAAGTCGATACCAAAAGTCAATCCAGATAATATTAAGCGAGATAATCAAAAAATCCTAGACGGACGTACTGTAAACGTTGTTTGCAGCACCGGCGACAGAAAAAATATGAATAGAAAATGGGAATGGTTCCTGATATCCGCCTCCCAGCGGCGGGAATGGGTACTACCACCTGGCCGCCCCACTACGTGTGCCGCGAGTTTTGAAATTCTGTCGGACGTCAGAAATACAGCTATATATATATCTGACAGGTAAGTTTCATGAACAAAACTTATTTTCCAGTTTGAAGGTGAAGCTATGTTCATCCACACAAGGTACGTGAGTTGTGAAAAATGCCCAAAATTTGCTGAAGAACAACAGTGAAATATTTCCTTGAAAACTGAGGACACAGAAAAGGAGGAGCTATACAGAAGTGACAACTTTCGACATTAGGTTAACATGGATACATTTAGAATTGGGACTAGGGTTTCACCAACTGGGCAGGTATTATCTACAGACTACTACGTACTCTGCTTTCAACCAGCAATTCTACATTCTGCTTCTCCACATAAACAACAAAAAGGCAAAAGCTACCAGAAGAGTAACAGAATACATACAGTAAATACATAAACATGGAACTCAGAAGTTTTTAACAATACGTTAGTAGTTTGGTGGTAGTAATAGCTGTAACATTAGTAATATATTTCATCACAATAAAAAAAGTATATAATATATAAATAATACCTGCTGAATTGACATCAAGCACTGTCAAATGTAGAGGCGATCCATAACGGAATAAGAACACGTGTGAACGTTTTCCATCTGATGTGCTGAACAAGGTAACAGTGAAACCAAGCTGTGCCAACCGAGAGAGAAACGCTGGCTGAAAAAAAAAAGTTAAAATACCTCAATATACAATCTAAAAGAATACTATTATCACAATGAATGAATACTATTCTATACACTAAATAAAAACAATGAAAAATCTTGATGATGGGATCAAATCCTGTAACCAAGATTTGAATTTTGTTAGCATTATATATTCCATCTTCCTTAATATTTGGCATTTTATTGAAAACAATGCAAATTTTCTTATGATTTTTAATACTCTGTGAGAAAATAATGTCAGTAGTACATACTCAATTTCAGCCTAAAATGTCCAACAATAATACTGCCTATGACTGTTACAAGAATAGCTACTAGTTACTATCTTGTCTTTTCATAACTCAGTACACTATCTCAGGTTGTAAAATGTTCCACTTTAAGGCTGCTACTTTGAAATGTATGTGATGAATTTACACTTACTCAGTCCCACTAAATCATAGTTGCAAATGGCATAAGACTTTATTTTCATACCATTATCAGCAATTTCTACTGCATGCACAGTACTATTTGAACATAGGAAACAAAATTTCCTTCATGAGTTACAAGGAATAATGCATCTTTAACAGTCATTCTATGGTAGTGTAAATACCTTGTCTCTAAGCTGTGCAGAAGTAACAGCAAATGTCAGAGGTCCTATGACATGGCACAAAAAGATGCAGACTCCTGGAACTGCTACATCAGAATTGCCATGCCAGGCTTCTAAGATGACTGGATCAAAAAGAATTGTTGTCACTTTTGCATCTTTTGAAGCCTGAATAAGCTGCCGAACATCATCAATATCAAGAGATCTCTTGAAATTAGTACTGTTTGATGAAAGCCAAAAGTGAAGATAAAGCTGATCTAAGAGAACAAACCCAAAGACAATTCCCAGAATCAGAGCCAATTTCTTCTTTTTGATCATTCTCAAGTCTGAAAAAAGAAGAAAACATGGTTGGAATTATAATAAATTTCAGTTCTATGAATCACAAACAGAAATGTTTATTTAAAAATAATTTCTACTATGAGCATTCATAAATTCTCATTTTACAAGTATTTGTTGACATATCTAAGACTTTGGACTTGTAGGAAAATAAATGTCAATATGTTCCCCTTTATCAACCTTTCTGTAAGTTTAGAATCCTATGATAGTTAAAATTAAGTGATAGCCAGGCACAATTTACAATAGATGCATGTAAATATGGTAAATCAAATTTAATTCATATAATTTAGTCTCGCACAACATTCTTAAAAATGAAAGACAGCCTAATGAACTTCATAAGTTAATGACCCATATTACTTGTTAACTGCAGTATGTATTTCACTACTTAGGATTGCATAATGCCTATGTATAAGCAAAACTGCAAAAATTAACATCGATCATCCCTTGGTGAAACTGATTTTCAAGTTAGGAAGGCTTTAGACAAGTATATATTGACTCAATATTCTGTTTATCTTAAATTCCACCACCCTTTTATTCATTAGTTAATTTCTCAAACAAAAACAATAGGTAGTACAAAAGCCTAAGTAAGTTTTAGATGCATCCTCCATCAATCAAAAGATAAGAAAATATAAAAAATACTACCTACTTCAATAAAATAGTGTGGTATGGCAGTGTTACTTAAACATAGGCTAATTTCATTCCCCTCAACCTGAAGGCCTATTTCCCTCTACTTTGTTCATGGCCTACTTCTCCCTTTTGGACAGTAGTTTCCAACTGAGGTTCCCTGTATTTTTCCGTTGTAAAAGTATGGGAAACAAAAAAAGTTTAGTCAGAAAATTTTACTATAAATTCTAGTTCATGAGGTAGCTACTAAAACTGTCTAGAAAAGCATAAACTGCCATAGTCTACCCTTGCCAGGAAGAGTTACATAGGCTAAATTACCCTTTTTCACTTGAAATTATATTATTCCTAAGTTTTAATGTTAGTAACTGTGGGCATTTCTGACATGTTTTGCTAGTAGCACCTGACCTAACCAACCACGCCTAACCTCACCTAGGGTACAGGATCCTTACTCAAATGCAGAATAATAGCTAGTAGTTTGAAACCCTTCCTAAAACTTAAGCTGAATGGGAGCTGGGATATTAATAGAATTAGGGTCCTCGTACCTATTTTAGCTTAGTACTCGTTTAGTGTTTCCCCCCAAATCCTTAAATAAATCCGGCTTTCCCACTTTGCCCCCCAAAACTGTATAGCCTAATACCTATACCTAGGTATGGGTAGGGACCACTACCTCCAAAAGTACTACTCTTTTGCTACCGAAAAAAACAAATGTCAGAAATGTTCAAAACACATTCTAACAAAATAAAATTAAACATAGGAAAATTGATAGTACCTAGTAGCTAGGCTAGTCCTATTTTCAAATTCAAAATGCAATATGTATAGTGGTTACTACAGGCTAATGCTGCACATAAATATAAATTAAATATTCATTTAAGTAACTTCAAGAGATCTGAGTTAATAAATGGGGAAAGGTAATTCGAGATACATTGCGACCAACTGATTAATTCAGTTGACACTTTATAGTGACATACAATCCTTACATTAATTGAAGCAACGAACGCCTAATTTGACATCCAGGTGCGGTATCGTCTGCTGGTGTAAACAGTCAAGTTAAAGTCAAAGATAATGTTTAATTTCAGTAATTTATAAACTCTAAAATTATCAATTTTCTCAACGAATTTTCATTTAATAGCATAAATCAAATATACTAAAATAACATTATTGCGTCTATAAATTAGAAAAAAACACAACATGATAGGATCTATCCTTTTATTTTCTAAAATGAAAATATTTCGCATTAATTTCTTAAACAGTAATATTTAAAATATTTCAAAATATTTTTATAGCATATTCATACCAAAACGTTATAAAAATGTTATTTGATGATTAATGTGGATTTCTATGAAGAGTTTTGTGAGCTTGTAACATATCATCAAGATGATGTTGGGTGCGTTTATAGCATGCATATTTTACGTTTACGCCAAGCTTTCGTGTGTTTTTCAGTTTGCTGTTGTTGTTATATCTAAAATTATATTAACACCAAATGAAAGCACGTGGAGAATATACGCGAATTTGTAAAAGAATATTTTCAAGCAATGTTATTTTATGTGTGTGTTTTATGCTAATGAATAAAATTCTACATTTCTTATCGATATGGAATATTGTTGTCGTTACCAGTAGAAAAAGGAATAAAAAACTTGTCAAAAGAAACAAAACATATATTAGGAAAATATCTATTCAAAAACAGCTTTTGATTTAATTCAGAGGATGAAGTATTTTCGTCGTTTTGTACGGTAAAGTAAGTAAAGCTTACTAATTACTGTTTTTTCTGGGGTCCCAATCCATATAAGGTATTCTGGGATGTTTTTCTTTTGTCATAAGGCGTAGTCCGTGTTAATAATAAGATCTACACGGTTATAGCACTAAAAATGTCTTTAATATTTTCTTTAACTGCTTGATATTTTCAGTTTATCAAAGGGAACTTGAAAAATCTGTCAAAAATAATCTTTAAAGCAACAGTTTATGTACCATTTAGTGCATGAAATTTTTACTATTTTTATCAAAATGAAAGTCACCTTGGTCCCGCTCGCAAACGCTCGTGATCGCGTGCACGCGTTGTGTTGGCGGACGTTCATCATGGCTGACAGCTGGGAACTCGCTCATTGGCTGAATTTTCCATCCGCAAGTCCGGCCCGAGGTGAATGGCGGTTCCTCCCATCTTTATACCCTTGCCAGGGAAGCTGCCACTCGAAAAATCGGACTTTGTTGTGCGTTAACTTCCAGATATAGTCCCGATAGATTCTGTGAGTATTCTAAAATGTGAAGAATAGGGAATTGTTTTTATATCGCTATTATGCAGTGTTGCCACATGTTGGGTTTTTAATTGGGGGTCGTTTTTACGTCAATGTCGGATCGTTTATCCCGAATTTTTTTGCTTCTTCTCACCTCAAGCCGTCCTCGTTTACTCCAGAAGGCTCTCGGTTATTATTTAGAGGTCTACGATTGCGTTGATGCTGAGAGTTTGTCGGTTGCGGCTGGATTATTGAACAGTAATCATAATTTTTGATAGAAAATGAACGCGGTAATTAAGCAGAGGGGGGACTTAGGTAACCGGACGATTTATGAATAAATAATATTTAATGGCTTTCTGCTTTCATTTCCGTATCCCGTCGGCGTCCCGTCTCTCTCTGGAGCGTGGACAAAGAGACTCGTCCTTCGTAACCTATTGTATCACAGGAATTTTTGTAAAGGAGCAAAATTTTCCTTCTTAATTGCGTAGGCCTACCGATGTGGAGGCCTAGGCTAAGCCGTACTCCTTAGGGTCGCCCCGGGGGAGGGGACCGAATCCCCGAGTTCGAGAAAGGTCAGAATAACATGGAAGCACGTTTTCGTGTTGGTGAAAAGGTCCCTGGAGCCTCTTGTTAATTTATGCTCTTTGTCATTTAAAATTCTATACCTAGGTAGTTACTAGGCCTATAAGGCTAGGGTAGTCCAGTGAAGCTAGCGGCATGTAGCCTAGCTAGGGCAACAGCATTAATCTAGGCCTATAGGTTTGTCTATTTATAGGCTGCAGACCGAGGGACAAGTTTTGAACAATGGCCACAGGTTTTGCGGACTTAAAAAAATTTTCCTAGAATGCTATGTACAAACTTCACCGTCCTGACCCAACCTAGGGCACTGTGCCTTGACCTAACCAGGAAGGGCTTCGTCCCTGTTGAAGCTCCCAAGTAGCACTAAAGGTCGGTAACATGGACTAAGCTTCTGTTTGGAGTTGGTGTTAAAGCTAGAACCCTATGTTTTACAGATTGCCCTAGACTAAACAAGAGTTACTTAGACCCTGGAGGTTTTGAATGTGTGATGTGGGATACTCACTCATGTATTTTGAGGGGCTGGCCACGATTCCATGTAGTCTTAAAATGATCATGTTCAGTGTGATTGTATTTTATGTGCTGCACAGTAAATGCAACAAACAAAGCAAAGGCAGGAGATGCCGGTAAAATTGGAGACTACTATTGTAGCCCTCTAGCTCGGCAACTGACAGTTTACATGCAAAATGGGCACCAAGATATCATTACATTTAGTACCAGCCCTTCAGGGTTGAATGCAAAACCTAAACAAGATGAATACTATCATAAGCATAAATAAAAAGATATTCATAAATATAAGTAAGTCAATATCACAAGCATGAGTATAAGATATACATAAACATAAAAATTGTTAACAGCTGGGACCCTGTAGGGGAGCAGCGCCATCAGTGGACCGTATGCTGTGCATTGTAGGCATAACTTACGTTTCTTTGTCGTGTGCCTTCAGCCCTTAGCTGCAACTACTTTTGTTCCTTTTACTGTACCTCCTTTCACATTGTCTTTCTTCATCTTACTTTCCACCCTCTTCTAACACTTGATTCATAGCGCAACTGCTTTGAGGTTTTCCTCCTGTTACACCTTACAAACCTTTTACTCTCAATTTCCATTTCAGCGGTGAATGACCTCATAGGTCCCAGTGCTTGGCCTTTGGCCTAAATTCTTTATATGCAGGTAAACAGCTTGGTCATTGTTAGTAGCCTGCAATTTCATCAAGCTACTTTTGATGTGTAGGCTTTAACCAATGTAGCTAGAGCAGTTTATCTACCAAGTTAGCATAGGCTAGCCTTTATAATAATAATCCTTACCTTGTTGTAAAGGGTCCACAATAATACAAAGTGTTAAGAGTCTGAGTATGATTTTTAAGACTTTACAGAAAGCTTTCAAACCCGTCCCTGGTTTCATCTTCAGTCCAAAAAGATGAACCCAGGAAAGGGTTCGAAAGCTTTCTGTAAAGTCTTATAAATTATACACGGACTCTTAATCTTAACACTGTACGTATTATTGTGGACCCTTTACAACATTATATATACTCTCGCGATAGAGAGTTTTTCCCTACTAATCCTGACCTTACTAAGACATTTGTTAATTTAATATTTTTTACTTTAACAAGTATACATTAGGTTGAATTTCTATTGGTTAGGTTTAGCCCTTTTGAGGTTTAGGTCAATGTATTCATCCATCCCTTACTGTCAAACTTAGGCCATTGAGATGTAGTACAGTCTCGTTCATGGCATTTGTTTTTATTATTGAACATGTGCTTCTCTGAAAGGAAGCTTTGGTAACTTGGCAAGATGTCTGTAGACAGGTAGGCTACCTGTGGTATGTGCAGGTTATATATAGGCTAAATTTGAATATCCAAATTACTGTTGGTAAATGCTGTTACTTGTTAGTTTCTATTAAAGCATGATTTTCACTGCGTAGATTTTAGTTCCTATGTTCTTTGTCATCTTAGTTCGAAACCATTCATTTTTCAATCTTCGCATGTGCCTAACTACATACAGTTTTGTGAAGTAGGGGTTTTTCAGTGGAGCAAAATGAAATCATGTGTTTAAAATATATTTACTATAAGAAATAAGTAAAAGGTCTTTGTCTTCAGCTAACCTGTCAGTAAAGGTATCTGTAAAATAGGGGAAAAGAATGAAAAATTGAACCAGCATATGATGAGGGAGAAGGGTGACACTCAGAGGGAAAACCAAAACAAAGATAGTACGTATACTGGAGTGAAAGTTTTGAGAATGAAAATGGCAAGTGGATACAGTGGAAGAAAGAGTATAAAATTTACTCATCTGCATTGTAATAGACTACTAGTGAGCTGTTGTTTTGTCACATGCTGCATAAATCTATTTTATGACCCTTTGTTTTACAGCCGTTGAGCCATGGAAACCATTGTGTATGCAGGTGTAAGTGTTGACATCCCCTCTGATATATGTCAAGATATCAATCTTCTCTTTGATATAATATCGCCTGAAACATGGAATAATCAACTCACAGATGACCACCGTGAAATGCTTATGGTAAGTTGTAGTCTCTCATAAAAAAAGGGTAGGATTAGGCTTCGAATTATGTTCCTGTGTATAAAGAATTTAACTTGTAATTTATAGTTTAGATTGGCATTACCAAAGGAGACATAATAATAACAATAACCACAATGTCTCATACTCCCTGCACTTTTGGATACGTGTAAGCCTGTAAACAGGGAATCTAAATGGCAAATAATATGCCTTGGTATTTGAATCCTAACATGTCAGATGAGAGTGAGTGGACTGTAAACTACAGGACAGTGAAGAAAACAATGTGATGGGGTTTGTTTTCTGGCATTATCCCCACTTTTACTGTAGTTCTCTTCCTCCTGTATTAAAGTTATATAGAAAGTGTACATGCTATGGCAGAGAAGGTTGAGATCTCTCATAGTGGCTGGTACCAATTCCAGGTCTAAATTCATTTAGCATATCCTTGGCTGGTTTACATTTTGTATTGACTCATGTTTTGTGGTGTACTTTAGCTGTTGTTTTAATTTCTTCTCATACCTTTTGTCCTTTTTTGTATATACTGTATATAGTATAACTATATCATAAAGGCCCAACATTACGTGACCAAGCACAGATGCCAATATGTAGTCAGTTGCATACACAATTTTGTTAACTTTACCTTTTTCCAGCTAGAGCTAGAAGATTTATCCTAATGTTAAGACCTCAAGTTTGTTAGTTATGAAAAATAATTGATTAAAAATTTTGTCATTTCAAGGCAGCTTTATTAGCCAAACATGTAGGATTTTGAGCCTCAAGTTTAAAGGGTGAAAGTTTGTTCTTTATTTCCTGCTGAGGAAGTGTATTCAAAAGTGTGAGGAAATTGAGATGTTAGAGGTTGTTGTTGCCCCTATATTAAAAAGATACCTATTTCTTGTGAATTAGAATGTAGTACTAATGAGAATCATAATTATAGTTGGTGTGATCAGGGTAAAGTCATGTAAGTGTGTGGTGACTTTTACGTTAGTGCAAATATATTCAGTGACTGGAAATATATTCAGTGACTGGTTAATAATGCATTGCTGTGTAAACATTAAGCAGAAGAATAACAATGAGAGAGAACTATTAATAGAAGCAAACTCATCTCTATTTATGTTGTTAGCAGTCAGTTTGTTACTACATGAATGCAAATGAAGCAGGCATCATCTTCTTTGGTCATTCATTCCTACTGAAATTATTTAAACATCCTTTAGTCAAAAAGGTCATATATAATTAATTACAATGAATTACTAAAAGTCAATCAGTTCTGGAATCCAGACATGGCTGTGAAATAATTCTACACGGATGTTTACTGTCTTCTGAAGTTTAAGAATATACAGTAAACATCCTTGTAGGATTATTTCAAAGTCATGTCTGAATTTCAGAACTGATTGACTTTTAATAATTCATTGTAATTAATTATATATAACCTATTCGACTAGAAAAGTGTTTAAATAATTTTGGTAATCTGCTGTCTTCTCCAGTGCTGTCATCATTGCACACACCTTCATCAAAGGCAAAAGTGGAAAAGGAAGCCATATTTGATATTAGGTATCTGCTGTTATTACTGTCATGGCATTATGCGTACAGTACGTATGTGGTTTGTTCCGATACGTAATACAAACCATCGGTCCTTTGAACAATAGGAAGTAGCTAGCGGCAGCTGGAACGGTCGTAAGCTTTCGAACAAGGGGAGAACGGTATGTTAACTGCTTGTACCGACAGTCGCGCGCCGCGCGACTGGGAGGTAAACAAAACACTTTTGCTTTCGGCCCCGCGGGTGTGTAAGGACGTGTTCGTCATCGCTCTCTGCCCGCTTCATCGTCGTATGCTTTGTTTATATTGTGTTTTCTACTAATGGTTTGTTTGACTTGAAAATGAAACTGTAAGTACAATGTTTTCATTTTCATTACTTAATTATGAACCAACATGGAGTTATCGCCGTAGATGCGGCGATTTCCTCTCTTTTTCATCAATTGAAACCCTTGAATTATGTCTCGGTGCCGAGGGTGGCGCGCTCGCGCCGCCAGTCATGTATTTGGGCGAAAGAAAGTGTGTAATTGAAAAATGTAAGTACTCTTTTCATTATATTTTTGCCCTGTGCGTTCGTTACCGAGAGTGTGATTGTGCTCGGCACGAGCCTTTTAATTTTGTATAATATAAGACAATGAAAGTGGATTCGCAATTGCAATATTCTTTTCATTTTCATTTATTTATTTGCATGAAATTTTATTTTATTTGGATCAATTTTGTCGTTCTTACCCGGGAATTGATCCTTACGATTTTTTTATGTGAAAATGAATCGCAAGTGCAGTATTCTGTTTCATTTTCATATATATTTTATGATAGCATCATATTATTGGATCAAGTTTCCGTTCTAGCCCGGGAATTGATCTTTTCTCCTTAAGTTCTATGAAGTGAATCGCAAGGGCAGTATTCTGTTTCATTTTCATATTACTTTTCACTGCTGTGCGGGGGTAGGGGAAGCGAAGGTCTGCCAGGAAGTCGTCGGAAAGCTCTCCCGCGACTCCCTTGGTATCCGATTCTTCGTCTTCCTTCCTGCCCCCGCTCAGCTTCTTCATTGTATTTTGTATTTGGGGTCTTCCTTGCGTTCGGGGTGGGGCATGTCTTCCCCCGTGCGTGAGGGAACCCCTCTTACTAATCTATCTATGTTACCGCAGGTGCTACATCCGTGGGAAGACGACCTTGGATGTAGATGTAGATCCTCACGAGGTTTGTACTCGTTGTCGGGGCGAGAGTGCTCCGCAACGAGCCCTCTGTAACGTGTATGCATTGGTCCGGAGGCGCAGTGGGGTTGCTGTACGAGGGCAGGAAGAGACTTAGGCCGCCCAAGAAGTCATCGGAAAGTCCAGTGACTCCTTTGGTAACGGACACTTCGTCCTCTTTCCTGCCCCCCGACCAGCCCCCACGGTTCGCGCCTTCCCCTGCGGGGGGGTGGGGGTTAGCGGAGTCTTCTCCTCTCTCGATCCGTCGAGTGTGGAGGAGGGCGCCTGCTACCCGGACGTCCAGTTGTACTCGGGGTCGTCTTCCGTCCGCTTCTGGGTGGGGATTCTTCTCCCCCCAGGCGCGAGGAAGCCCCTCTAACTAACCCGACTGTTGCTTCCGCAGTGTGCCATCAGCGAAGGACGACCTGGACAGGTGTGGGAGTCGCTGGGACTGCAGGGAGTGCCGAGCATACAGGGGTTGATTCAGCGGTTGGCGGGGTCGGCAGTGGTCACATCATGGTACGGTAACCACTACACAACCACAATCTCGACACCAGCATATGAGATGCCACCGCACCTGTGTACACACCACATGTCATGTCGGTAACAACCCACGGCTGCAATCCAGAACCAATTCCTGCCGTGCCAAAGAGGACGGTGCCACCGCCACCTGGTCTTGTATTGCCAACCCCGGACTTCCGCTGCCCCAACCCCCTGGACCTGCCGCCAGTGCCGAGGATGACGGTAGCTGCCGACAGGACGCCTGGCTCTCCTGTGGTACCTGCCGTGCCTGCCGTACCTGTTGCTGTCCCAGCCGCTCATTCCTTTCAGATCAGGTGCCGGCTGCTCATTCACTTTCAGATGTTCTGCCGTTCCTGCTGTTCCTGGACCTGTTCCTGTTGTTCCTGCTGTTGGTGGTGCTGTCACAGTCTCAGGTCTTTCCGGACAGGTGCAGTCGGGCCCTGTTGCTTCGGCAACTGCCCGGCTCCCTCCTGGATGGAAGACCTGACGTCTGTCCTGCGGAGCCTGGCGAAGAAGAAGAGGAAGAGGAAGAAGGTGTCGTCGTCATCTTCGTCGTCTTCTTCGTCGTCTGCTGCCTCTCCTTCCCCTTCGTTCGACTTCTAAGGCCAAACAGCCGAAGAAGAAGAAGGTTGCCTCCTCCCCCCTAAGAAGACTCCTTCGGGATCTTCTAAGGCCCGGCTCGCTCAGGCGAGCTGGGGAGCTCTTCTGCTGGTCCTCCTGTTCCTTCGGGAATGGGGCCCGTCGCTTCTTCTGCAAAGAAGAAGTTGACGGGGACCAGAGGTGCACCAGCCTCGGCTGGTGCGTCCTCACCTGGTGCTAGCGGTTCTGCCGCTAAACCAGGTTCCGTCTCGGCCGCTTCTCGTTCGCGAGAAGCACCGAGTGGACGCTCTTCCAAAGAAGACCGTCCAGCCAAAGTTTTGTTTTTGACGCCCGAGCTCGCTCGCCGTCAAGACAGCGGCGCGGAGCAGAAGAACTGGCGAGAGTCGTGCACACGACTCTCGCCAGGCCAGTGGACGCTCTCGCAGCGATCAACTGGCTGCTCGGGACTGACGTGACGGTCGCTGACCAGCCACGGGGGTTGAGGCGAGGAAGGAGTCCCCGCGGCCGCCGGTACAGCCACGACTGGTACCAGCGGCTCGACGCGCCGAGAGGACGCTGGCCGGCGGTCTCGACGTCGACAGAGAGCCTAGCAGGTCACCCGTCCGCCGCTCCCGATGGGACCGGGCGGAAGACGGTGACCAGCGGCAGCTCGCCTGACGCTAGAGATCGGTCTCGACGTTCTCAGCCGAGCCAATCGCCCCAGGCGAGCGGCAAGGCTAGGCCTGCTGCTCGACCGTCACCGCGGGTTGACGATCAGCAGCAGCCCTCCACGCACGCTGGTCCTGCCAGCGAGCGAGGGGGGAGCGTCAGGTCTGCCTCTCCCGTACCTTCAACCTCCTCGGGCTATACCGGGAGGAGCGAGGTACCGAGGAGCGATCACGAGAGGTGCGCCGCTCGTGACCCAGCTATGACGCCGTATGGACCAGGTACGGTTCCAGGACCGACCAGGACATACGCGCAAGTAGATGGAGGCGACCGTCAGGGGTCTGCCGCTGTTCCTCCTTCTAAAGGAGGAGTATCTCGGGATCTGTTCTTGTTGGAGGGACTGGACGGTCCTACTCCGCAAGACACGGTTACTCCCGAGATACAGAGGAATTTGCAGAAGTCATTAAGCTGATTCGTCAGCATAATGACCTTGCGGAAGGATTGCCGCTCCCACCAGCAGAGCCCACGTCTCTGCTCGAGTCGTTTTGGGGCCCGAGAGGGAAGGGAACCCAAACCGACGGTGGGTCCGCCGCGATCGAACTGCCGATTCTGTCTCGAACCGAGTCTCTCGTCTCCGGACAAGAAGCTCTCTCACAAGTTCTCTCGTTCGATCAAGCTACTTCCACCTCCTCTACTGCGACAGCGGCGTTTCTACGTGTCTTCGGACACCGTATTTGAATACTCCTTCGGTCTCCTGAGAGGTTTCGACCTCGACGAGGACTGGAATGAGTCGGGAGGACGGTATCGGCTCTCCCCTGTCAGGTGTCGATCAGCCCCACCCAGACGACGTTCACAGTGGCGGCAGACCCTTACCTACAGTGAGAGTTCGTAACCCTCCGCGGGGAAAACGTTTTCTCCTGACGATACGTTTTCCCAGACTCTGAGAGGCCATCGCCGCAAGGCGATGGCTGTTCCTACTCTTCTCCAACTGCTAGTTCCACTGGGAAGGCGAGCGAGTATCCAATTCCTCCCCCCATTCCCTCTCTCCTTACGGTTACGAGGGAAAGGGGAGGGATCCTACAGAGATTTCTCTGTAGGATCCCACGTTCGGGACTGCGCTACCGGGGGGACCTTACGGGTCCTACCCTGACGTAAGCCCCGGTCGTTGAGGAGGAATCCTGCCCATTCTCGATTTGCTACGGAATCGAGAGGACCACCAGCCGATATCGTTTGACGAATTCGGTGGGGGTTTCGCAGACTGCTTAGAATTCTACGGAATTTCTAACGCATTCAGTGTTCGAGTTTTACGATCTCCAAACACTTACGCGAGACCTACGGTCCAAAGTTGAGCGAGACGAGAATCCCCGATATACACGATAATCGGGAACCTCGCCTATGCTCGAATTCCTGGAATTTCTAGCATTGGGAAGAAGACTGCTGCTGAAGAAACTATCTCACAGTAGGTCGACCAACCTGGACTAGAGAAGATCGGACGGGAAATATCCAGTTTTGGCTTGAACTATCGTCTTAGTATTCTGTTCACCATTGAAGCTTTCCTTCGAGGAAGACTTCTCCTTCACTCTCTTTGATAGAGATCGAAGGTGGTCGATTCTCCAATCCTTAGTTTTTGTTTTCTTGAAGGAAAGAATTTAGGATGGAAGATCGTTGTTCAGAATCCTACAAATATACTACGTATATTAACCTCGCGACATGATTTCTACTAAGCAGTTGAATGGTCCGAGGGGTGAGGCGCATATCCTAGTTTAACTACGGATTGCGACTTATAAGAGAAGTATTCTAATTGAACTGCAACTCGGGGTTGCCTGCAACCTCCCAGGAGTTTTCAGTTTCAATTTTATATACTTATGGTTTTGTCACGACAACACCATTTCAACT
>NC_087217.1:21792757-21887757 GCF_015104395.2 Macrobrachium nipponense
TACTTCATTAAACAAGCCAATCCTGACTCTTTCCCAAAAGCACATGATGTCAGGGCAGTAGCCACCTCAATTAACTATTTCCAACATATGAACTTCGATGAGTTGAAAAAGTATACGGGTATGGAAATCGCCGACAGTGTTCAAAACGTCATTACTTTAAAGTCCTTAAGGAAGCTCTGAAATTTTCAGCAGTTTTGCAGCGGGGAACATAGTTTCCCCTGACTCTGACTAATCCTTAGTAGAAGATCCAGTCCTCCTTTCTACCTGCCTCACCCAACAGTTCGTCTATTCCTGCCTTGTTCATTTACGGTCACCTTGTGTCTTAGCTGCTTTTATGATGATAATAGTGGGTGTCTCCCTTATTTTTTTGCTAGGGACACTCACATTTGATGATGATTATGATCTCGTGGATGTCATACTCCTTATTTTTATGCTAGGAGATACATCTGATTATAATGGTTACGGGTTTTGTATAATTAAAGTTCATATACATTCCTTTATATTTTATTATTGTTGAGTTTGTTTTATTCAAACTTTTATGTTAATTGCTTTAAAATATTTTGATACATAGCTTTACACAGATACCATTTTTGTACATATATGATATATTTCTCCTGTATTATATGTATATTACCTTAAGTTAAGAAATATTATTAGAATTAAGTATAAATTAAGTAATATTTCTATTTTGTATCACTGTGTATATGAATTTTATTAGCAATTAATATTATTGTTTATTTTTATTTTTATTTTATCTTTTCTTTATTGAGCCTCTTTGTATTTTGTTGAATTTCTTTACATCTTGTGCTATTTTCTCTGGTACGATTTCGCGCAGCGACACGAGCTGAGCCCAGAAAAGGGATTTTGACGTAAGGAAAAATCTATTTCTGGGCGATTGGGCTCGTGTCGCCAGCGAAATCCCGCCCTACCCATCCCATCGCCAAGATTGTCTGCTAACTTCAGGATGGCCACCAGAGGCGCAGCAGTCGGCAGCATGGGATGGAGTAGTAGTAGTAGGTGCTGCCCACTCTGTGGGTCGGCTCTCCTCTTGGGGGGATTTTGTAGTGGGAGTTATTCTATTGGCATTGGCTCGTGGTAGTGGTCTCACTCGCCCCATAGTGTTCATACCGACACTCTCTGGAGGGTGACGGAGTCAGTTATACTGACCTTTTTCTTTATTTATTTATTCTCTGGTATGTGTTAGTACATTTACCCTAGAAATAATAGATTAAAGGATATTTCGCTGGCGACACGAGCCAATCGCCCAGAAATAGATTTTTCCTTACGTCAAAATCCCTTTATTTTGTCTGAAGTAGATATGTAGTAAGAATGCAAAGCCAAGAAAGGTACTATGACACCATTTCACCAATTGTAATCCTGAGTTTGGCAGACCTTGCGAGATCTTAAGGACAGAGATGATTTGGACATAAGAAGATATGAGGAAGAGTTACCTAGTTTAAAAATTGGTAGTTCCTTGAATAGCAGGACAAAGACCCATAAGAAGGCCCAGCAAAGCTTGGAAAAAGATGAAGACCTGTATCTGAATGGGAGTTTAGGCAGGAAGTACACTGGATAGTGGGGATTGAAAAGAACTCATTCCAGGTTTAACCCTATAAAGGGAAGAACTGGCATGAGTTTTATGATAAATAAGTTAGATTTTAGTTCGGTAGAAATAAGGGAGTGACAGTAGTCTTATTTGCTATCTAACAACTGCTTTGCTATGTTGGAATTAGAGTTCAGAGCTTGATTTCTATGCTTGACAGTCTGGCATACTTTACCATGAGATATTGAAGACTGCATCTGCCCTTGGTTGTTAACCTTGTAATGGACAGGTAGACAAACGTTTGATAAACAAGCTATATTTAGGAGCAAGAAGTTGAAAAATGGAATGACATAGACAACACACTGGAACACAGAATAGCATAGGGCCTTTTACAGCAGGCATAACAAGAGAATCATACTGGTATGGTGGACTTCTAACCGAGACACAGGTTACGCAGAATATTGATTAAGGTCACATATAAAGGATTGGCACTCTCCACTTGTATTTCTGTTATGATTGCATTCAGAGCAAAGCACCAGCTTTTGGAGTTATGGGTAATTTCTCCATTTTAACCTTATTACCTAATGATCATTTACTTTTCTTGCCTAAAAGGGAATAATAGGAACAGAAAAAGCACATTGGGATCTCTGGAAATATCGTGTGGAGAACTACACCTCAAGCAAAGTCGGTGCTGTTGAGGTCAGGTTAAACGTTCACCATTTTTTTGGCTAATTTATCATGTGGCAGATGTTTAACTAATGATTTAATTTCTTTTTTTTGTCTTTGATCATTTGATTGCTATGTAGTTCTAGAATGACATAGGACTACATGGTTATTGATGAAGGTGTGCATCATTCATGAGGCCAGACATCTTAAAGATATCCTAAGATTATTTAAGTTTATCAACATATATTATCAGTTCCTTGGATTTCTTGCTATACAAGACTGAAAAAAACACTTCAATATTGCTCTGAGCCCTAATTGTAATTCAGCATAAATAAATATGTAGGTTTATACTTCATACAAAGTAATGTAAAATTAATTATATATTATGCACAGAAATGCGTTTTGTTAAGAATGCCCTCCTGCCAGTTCTGCCAAATGGTTTCTTTAGCATCTACATGAATTGGCCAATGGAATGGTGACCTTGTGGCATAGTTAGTAATAGGGCTTCCTTTTAAGGGAACTGTTCACTTAGAGCAAGATTTTTAACTTCTTTTGTCTCTGGATTATGTATAGTTCTTGTATAACAGGATTATTTGGGATGAATCCTACCTACTATTAAAATAGCTTATATCTCTGCACTGATAGGCTAGGATAAGCTATCTTGAATAGTAGGTAAGTATCCAAATCATAATTTTTGTTTGAAAATTGATATTATACTCTAAATTATGCCATTTTTATATTTCATTTTTCAACAGGTTATTATCGTCAGTGTGATATTATTTCCTGGTCAATGGATGTTGATATTGGAATATTTATTGAGGATTATACGTACAGGCTTATTCCAGAATTTGAAAACAGAGGCTTACGGCTTACGCACAAATTTGGGAAACTCTCAGACAGCTTGGAGCTTTCTTTCAAGGAAGAAGATATAAAGCTTGATATATTTTTCTTTTATACTGAAGGAGCTACTATGTGGAATGGTGGAACTCAAGCAAAAACTGGGAAGAAGTTCAAGTAAGTTATACTAGTTTTGTTGGTTGAGATTTGATGGATACGTATTGTATTCTCAAAATAACTAGGTAGACAGAAATCATGAAATAGTATAACCTAACCACCAAACTTGAACAACCCTTAAAATGTTTAAAAAGGATCTGAAAAATTTCTGTCTTTATGCTGTGCATAGCTCAGAGTATGATGTAAATTCATAGGTTGTTGGAAAAATAATGATCTATTTATTTTGTTTCAAGTACTTCAAGAAGACCACATGTCACATTCTGAGACTCATAACGCATGCATAAAAAATTTGTTTTGCTACAAGAAAATTAAATTGAAGCTGGGTAAAGAACTTGAATAGCTAGGTGATAAAATACTAAAGACAAGAGGGAATGGATGAAAATTAGTAGGCTTTCAGCAGTGCAGCTGGGAGCAAAAGAGTTGCTGCAAAGAACTTTTAGTGTGCAGTATTCTGCAGTTTGATGTACTATGTAAAAATGAATCATCATTTTATGTATTACTTATGATTAGCCCTTTTCAGCTTATGAATTAGTCAGCTCTGGGAAATTATTTAGACCCCTGACCTAGTTTGATTCTGCCTCTGTAAAAATGTCCACTGCCAAGAAGCATAAAAAAATTGAAGACAAAAGAAAAAAATAGTGTAACCATGCTGCTCATATTGTCAACCCAAAGTTCTTATGAAGTAGGATGTACGAGAGGTCAGGATTTTTGCAATTTATCATGATTTTCCTTAACAGTGGATTCATCCACTCTACAAAATTGTTTTAATTTTCTTTTCAGATATATTTTCCCAGCATTTACTTTATGCTGGACTGAATTCTTGGATCTCAAAGTTCGAATACCATGCCAAACAGAGGAATATATTCGTGCAAACTACGGCCCTGCATGGTTTACACCAGTTAGGCAGTGGGATTGGAAGTCCAGTCCTCCAAATGTAATAGAAAATGGAGAATGGCCAGAGGCACAGTGGTCTGATGTAATTGTTGTTAAAGAGTGAAAATTAAGGCTGTTTTAGTGTGATATCTTTTATCTCATGAATGAATACTGAGCTACTACTTTTACAAAAGTGGTTTGATAATACTCTATAGATTGTGTAAAGAATACACTGTCTTAAATGATGTACTATATACTCACTAGTATATAATGTCAGTTCTTTGTTATGTGCACAATGATCTAATGTCTTTTTCCTCTGGTCAGTTTTGAAATGGAAAATGGAATGGTTGAAAAATTTTTAAGATAGTGATCATACAAGATTTATGATACGTACCCTGCATTTTTAGTCAGTGATTTTTTTATTATTATTATTTACCTGGCCAATCTAAGTGTATGAAGAAGGGCCATTTGATAACTTGCACTTGACTTTCTGCATTTTGTACTAACATTTCTTATATTTTCCTTTTTAACTAGTGTTGAGTTCCTCTTAAGAAATGCCAACACATCAGCTGCATGACTCAGGGACTGTATTACTAAATTTTAGTGATGTGTCTCAAAATAATTTTTCTATATGTGGATATTTTCCTTTGCTTTTGTTGTTCTCTTTTGTTATGAAGTAACTGCATTCTTCAAATATTTACTGTACCTGTTTTGAGTCTGAGATATAGGTATCCTATGATTGATGTTCCTGCTGTAATGAGATGTTTCATATTATGGAGAGCTGCTGACTCCATCAGGATTATTCATGAATGTGAAGAATTCTTTTATTATTATACTCAAATGAGGAAAAAGTCACTTGTACCCTAAGACAGTTTCCGGTGTTCAAAACTACTATAGCCAAAGCCATCAGTTCTGAAGGTTTCATCATTGTTTCCACTTCATACCATTGAGAAGTTAAATGCACTGACGACAGCTAGGATGTCAAGGCTTAGTAATGAAACTTTCAGGCTCATTTGCTATGGCTATAATTCTATATATAGCTTCTGTCTCTTCATTATATTTAAATTTTCAAGAAAAAGTAAACTTTTCTTCTTAAAGGATCCTTATGACCTTACTTATGATGCCACCAAGAATATTTTCGCTTATTGATTGTTCCATCTCTTGTTAATTACCCCATCTTACTTTTAGTTTTGTTGGTTAAGAGTTCTGCTTAATCTTATCCTTGAGTGTCATGGTAATGATAATTAGTGGTCTTTAAATGATTCATAAGATTACAGTTGTTGGGAATGAAAGGTATTATCATCTGTATTACAAAATATTTTCTTAGTCATTAATATACAGGCAAGAGACCAAGCTTACAACACTTATGTGGAATCCCACTGTTTTATCTCATTTGCTTTAAGATGTTCCTTGAGATGTAGCTTATAATTTTATGGGAAAACTGTGGCTAGGTACAGTTTTCTTAGAAATTTTAATTTGATGGTGCTGTAGAGCATTCAGTTTCTTAAAAGACTACCCACTGCTACTTTTTCTTTTTCCTCTACAAATTTTTCTTGGATAATTGAATTACCATTGTTCTTTGTGCCTTTGAGGAGCTTGTCTGTGTTTTTTTCATAATGTACTGTATTCTAAATAGAGCTGTACTGTGTAAGCATCCCTAATTCTTGAGGATGCTTTCATTGTCTCACTTTGTAAGTGGAAATCCCAATATAACTCAATAGTTTGGCAATTATCTTTCATCATAGCGATAAATGTTTAAAAAATATACTTGATTTTAATCATTAGTCTTATCAAATTCTGGTAAGTGTTTTTTAATCTGTTGTCTGTATCTAGTCATCCCTCATCAAGTACTGTATAGTAATATTTACAGATTCTTGGTACAGATAGGCTGTGGTAGACGCACATTTTCCAGAATTAATTTTCTTTACATTTCTCTGCAGTTGAAGTTTGCCTCTGATGTAATTACTCGTTGCTGTATTAGGCTGCAGATTGTCTATCCCTAGTTTCATAACGTGTATGTGAACGACATTATTCTTTCCATGAAGTTATTGTTGCTTTTATTTTCATTTTCTGGCAATAATGCTTGTAAAAAATCTGAGAACTAACTGACAAAATTCTTTCATTGTCATATAATATATAGTTTTAGACTTACTACGTATGTGGATATCTAAACATTTAACTATATTAATACTTTTTAAAAAGCCGTATATTTTGGGTATTTGTCTTGTGATACTTGGACGGACATTACACATTTTTGTTATACAGTAGTTATTGATAACATGCCCAAATTGTTTATGAAAGAACCAAGTATGTACATATGTCTTTGAAGGACAGAATGTTTGTATGTGAAAAAAATGAGCTATAAGAAAGAGAAAAAGACAAGAGTCAAGTTCAGTATAGAAGATTTTGAGAAAAAGTAAACAATAAGTAAGAACTGAACTTGAACAATCTGTGGAGAAAGGGGAAAACTTTTTTAATTTTTAATATTGTAATATTTAAGTAAATTTATTGATTCAATTTTTGAACAGGATTTAAAGATGTAGTCATTGAAGGTGTTAAATCTTAAGCATTTTGCACATTACTTTATGTGGCCAAATATGGGAAAAATTAGTGTTAAAAATACTAATTGTATTTTACTTCATATTTTACAAATTCAAATACTAAGAGTGTAATAAGACTACTGTATGTGGTTTATATTATTATACTATGAATAGTACTAGGGTAACTGTTAAGCACTTTGATCAGTTTTATTGAAATCCAAGAACTGGGTTTTGCATAAAACTCCAAATTTAAAATTACATAGTCTCTTTGGCCAGGGATCTGAAAGTGGAAAAGTTCTTATTTGCCTTATGCACATCTCTCAAATTGAGGTTTCGATGGAATATGGGATTATTCTAAAAAAACATGTGAAGTATTATATTTTCTCTGTTGAGTATTTCCATCATTTTTCATAAGTGTGAAAAGTCAGTATGATCATTTCCTTTTATTCGTAATGATGTAGACAGTAAGGATATATTTGTAGCATCTTTTTTTCGTGTCAGAAACTGTAATAGGTAGAAGCCAGGTCTTCAGTATCAGAACTGTCTCAGGGTTTTTAGGTTACCATAATACAGCAAGTTGGATGAAAGAGTGAATTAAGAGGTAAGAACATATAGAACAATTTTGTTTTTAGTTTAGTATATTTCACACTTTCCTTTTTGTTTGGATATTTATAGTATTTTGATTCATTTTGTTTTTATACAGTACTAGTTCTAAATGTTACGAAAATTATGTAACAGGATGAAATTGATAATAGTTTAGTATTTTGTTACAAATCTACTGTAATTGGTGCTAAATTACAGGGTACTTTTCAAGATCAAGTAGGCAAATTGGCTGAGGAAAAGCTGACTTATAACTAGATCCTTGTAAGAAGCTTGCAAGTCATATGGAGGACTTAACTGAGGAATTATGAGTTGGTAGTATAAATTAATTTTCTACCTTAGGTAATTCAAAGTTTGTGGTAAGAATTGTCAGTGCAGCTCTTTTCCACGTAAGGCGTTCATAAAGCACAAAAAAATGTAAAATCTGTTAAAATATTATTTTATTTGTCAGCCTGTAAGGTGCACTCTTTTTAAATGACAAAACTGATATCCAGCAGGTGGAGGTTGTTTGTGGTTAGTTGTAGTTCACTTAACACAAATATTTAGTGTGGCTTACTAGTACAGTACTGTAAAAAAAAATTTTTTTACAGTAGTACAGCGCAATAGTATATATTTTGGCAAAGTGATCTCCAACTTCTAGTAAGAGTTTTTGAAGGTTAAAAAAAAATGGCTTGGCTTATGGCTGCAGCTCAAAGAAATTCAGATATTGCATTATACATCCTTCCCCCATCAAGTATAGCCTATTAGTATATACATATAATGGTTCATGCATACTTGTGTTTATATCATACTCTTCATATGACACCCAACTCATTTTACATCTTTCACATATTATCTGACAATAGCAAAAGTGTACTGTGTGATTCTTTTGCACAGTTAAGCTGTACATCTGGCAATAATGAATGCTTAAGTGAGAGAAAGGAGACTTATATGAAGAAATATTATTTGAATTCTATTGCCTCATACTTTGGTTGATTTTTTTAAATTGCTTTTTACTTGTTATGCATTTTTAGCTATAATACAATAAACCACCATATTGCACTCCATTTCATTTAAATATTGAAATGTAAAATATTTACCTAATGTCTATTATCAGTCAGATCATAACACCTAGATGTTCTCATTCATTCTAAATTGTATTCTATGTATTGCTGGTATTTATACAGTATTAGAATTATACTTTACAGCATCTAGATATAAACATCATTTAATGTTAACTAAAAATCACTGTACGTACTGTGGTTCAAAATTCTTTCTTTGGAAAGTGAACAAAGTGCTTATTTGGACATATAGTCAAACTATTTCCTTCATTTACACTTACACTTATGTTTGGAAATCAAATCAACTTCCTGTATATGGCCTGTTCATAAACGAAATTACTGTAATTTTCCTATAGAAAAACACACTGTATTTATTATTAGATTAGAGTTTGACAGTACTATAATTACAAATATAAAAGAGAACAAGACATCTATATGGATTTTGTTCAGACAAATAAGCTACACTATTATCTTATAAAGTATAAGGTATTTGAATACAAAAGGAAACAGTATATGCAGCCCCATTCCAAAGGCTGTATCACTATAGGGTGCTTTATCTATTGATAGGTTACAGCAGGTCAGCCTAGGATAACTAAGGCTTGGAAGATACAGATTACTGTACTTATCAGTAGTACAGTAATCCAGATATGATGGATAGCAGTAAAAACATCTTTAATTTAGATTGAAAAGGTAATGTTCACCAAAGAACCATGAAAACCATTTTCAATAAGTAAAAGTTGAAATATGCTCAAATCTTTTTATTTAAAAGAAAAGTTCATGTAAAACAGTATAGTGCATCTTTTGGCTGGCAAACACCATAAATGTTGCTTGTAGCAATTCACTTTTTGGGGACTAGTGTAGGTTAGCCCCTCAAAAATGTGAAAAAAAGCTTTTTTTTTTTCCCTGTAGTATTAATATTTTAATATGCTTTATGTTATAGTAAATATCATGATTTAACTTGATGCTTTCTATCGTGTAGTGAACAAACATATTTGCAGGCTAACATATTGTATGTGAAATATATGTAGCTCCAAGATAATGTCATAGTTTGTAGACTGAGTTGTAAAAATACTTACAATTCTTTACTGTGAGCACAAAAGTAAAGTTTTATATGATTTTAACATCTGTATCAATATGATACCGACAAATTTTTAGTTATTAGAAAGCTTTTAATTAGAAGCTATTTTTGATGATTCATGAAATTTAGACCAAAGTGCTTGGATCAGGAACCATGTGTTTATTTAGCATCATACCTAGTTTATTGAAGACACTTAGATCTGAATGTTAGAAATGCAATTTACTCTAGTTTACTATGCATTGCAGTACCTATTTGCTTTTTTTTTTATTTGTATTTAGAGTAGCAGCAGTTTTAGCAGTTTTTGTTAATTGGATTTTCCATGAATTATAATTCATATTCACCTACACACCATATAACATTCCCTTTTATTTTCGAAACTTAGGCCTATTAGCTTGTTCTGTTAATTTAACAAATATATTCATTTTGAAGAAGACTTAGAGAGTTACTTTGGAAGTGTTGAGGCTGATGATTAAATGGAAGGGGTCTTACTAGTTTTATTGATCTGCAAGATGATTAGGCATATAATTTTGCAATGACTAACATTGCATGAAGTTGTATGTTATTAATCTTTCAGGTTCTTGTTTGTTGTAAATGGAGAAATATTTAAGGATATTGTTATCTGAAAATTATATTTGTAAGCTGTTAGTGTTTTTGTGACGTGAATTATTCTCTTTAATCACTTTGTGGAAAGAGGTATGCAGGTATTATTGTTTGTAGATTATTTGGTGACAGCTTACTTCAGTTAAATTTTAGTAACTTCTTGTTTCTTGGTTGGACTCAATATCTTTGAGAATGTGCACTTTGTTTCATAATGAAATTATTAGCATCAAACTATTGAGTCTCTCATTAACTATGCAGTTATGTAAGAATATATTGTACAGTAAATACTACTTGCTTAATTCCATATGCTTTATAATTACTGATGATATTGCAGTAGTTATTGGAAACGTGTGCCTAGTGCCTGACTAGGATAATACTGCTTAAACCTGTGTTGGTTGCCCAAATAAAAATACATAGTTGGTTGCAACTCTTCATATTTGTAATGAGATTTTCCTTAAATAAAGTCTTTCAGTAATGATCTTTGTTTTTTTTTAACAGGATTGTCAAAGCCTCTTGTTATGTTTCAACGATGAGATAGAGGAAGAGGAGAAAGGGAAAATAGCCTACTTAAAATGAACATAAGCAAAGACAAGATTAAGGTAACTGGAAAGAAAGCATAGAAGAAGGTGCAGTCTTGAAAGTGGGCGTGTAGGTGCTATGTTTGTTTGTTTGTATGATGTTTTTACGTTGCATGGAACCAGTGGTTATTCAGCAACGGGACCAATGGCTATACGTTGGTGTGAACTTTCTATCACCAGAAATACACATCTCTCACTCCTCAATGGAATGGCCGAGAATCAAACCCGCAACCACCGAGGTGGGATGTAAACACCATATTAAGCACGCCACTGAGGAGCTGTTGTAGGTGCTATGGGCTTGGTGCAGTGTGAAAAAAAAAAACTAAATCAAAGTTATATGCGCGTTTAGCATTGGCTACATGATTAGGGCTATTCAAGAATAAAGGAAATATATTTTCTAGCGTGTTAGTTAATAATTTCATCGAATTCCTCAATTGTGCAAATCTTTGCATATGGAATTCCGTTCAGGGTCGCATCAAACTATTATCTTCGTAGGTTTCCACCCTTTTTTTTTTTTTTTCAGTGCATAAGCGAGACTTTGTCCATAACATCCGGAGTCTGAATATGCTTGGCGAGCATTATTTTGATTCCAGTCTCTCCTCTCTCTCTCTCTCTCTCTCTCTCTCTCTCTCTCTCTCTCTCTCTCTCTGGACCTTTTTATCTAGTCAGGAATAACCAGAGGCCTGTTTTAAGAATCGAGCACTAGGCCTATTGGTCATTCTTGGGTGCTTCTATAATATTATATATATATATATATATATTAATATATATATATATATATATATATATATATATATATACTATATATATATATATACATATATATATATATATTATATATATATATATAATATTATATATATTATATCTATATATATATATTATATATATATATATATATATATATACATGCAGTCCCCAGGGTTACGACGGGGGTTCCGTTCTCAAGACGATTCGTAACCCGAAAATCGTTGTAAGCCGGAACGACGTTCTTGAAAAGATGTCCACAGGGAAAATTTCACTAATTTGCAATTTTTCTTAGGGCCATATCTCTAAAATTATCACTAATTTACTTTTTTCATGTGCAACACTGTGTATTCACAAATTACTGTACATTTTCATTAAAATACAAGAGAGAGAGAGATTACATAAAATCATTAAATTCGTTGACCATTGTATGGCATTGTTAAGCTCCGAGTGTCACTGGACAGAAAAAAGACGAAGGGAAGAATTTTCTTTTGAAATTAGTTATTGTATTATTACTACTTCTATTATTATTATTATTATTTGAAAATATAATAAACACGTGCATCTACCATGAAAATTCTCTCATCTCAGTAAGAAAGAGGAATTATCCTTACAAGTGAAATGGAAAGGTCATTTTCATCTCTTTAAAATATGACCATTATGAATTTTGTAATTAAAGTTTTATTATTATTATTATTATTATTATTATTATTATTATTATTATTATTATTATTATTATTATTATTATTAAATAACTGAAATTATCAATAAACATTTTACATACTACTACCATAAAAATTCTTTCATCTCGGTAAAAGAGAGAGAGAGAGAGAGTGTTTATCTCTCTCTGTTCTCTCAAAAAATACTTATAAGCTTCCAGCAAAAGAGAGGGAGGGAGTTACCACTATGACACATTATTATCTTGTGTGGCAAAAAAGAGAGAGAGAGAGAGAGTTAACCTTAATTCAAAGTGACATGGATAGATTAGTACGTATTGTATTTCTTTAAAATACTATCACATATGAATTTTGTAATTACAGTTATTATTTATTATGATTATTATTATTATTATTAGTTATTATTATTATTTATTATTTTATTATTATTATTATATTCTTATTATTATTATTATATTATTATTATTGAAAGTATTATTTAAAGTATTAAAAACAAATAGTACAAGTACATAAAAAATCTTGAGTCTCAGTAAATGAGAGAGAGAGAGAGAGAGGGGTAAAAAATCCCAGGAACACGTGATTGCAACACTGCAGCTCTTCCCCCTCCTGGCTGTCACAGAACTTGATATATCTGACAGTTTTAGTACCTGGATCTCGAGGAAAAGTTACTGAAAGAAGACTGGGATTTCCTTCATTCTTCCATAATTTTTTAAATATAAGCTAAAATCTTACTAATTCACTATGGTATTTTCTTTAATGAATTGATATTATCGCTGTATAAATTAATATTAATATTTGAAAATAGTAAATCATTTATTTATCATACAAAAAAACATACATCTTTGTAGTAGAGAGAGAGAGAGAGAGAGAACTATTATTTTTATTATGTGATATCATTTCAACTTATTAAACTTACTAATACAGTATTAATCAAAATTAATATTTGAAAATTAGTAAATCATTTTTGTATTATAAAAATGTATTTAGTCATGAAAATAAACATCAAAATACACTAATTAGTGATTATTTTCGTCAGAAAATACAAAGAGAGAGAGAGAGAGAGAAACTATGGTTTTTATATCCAAGTCTAAGTAGAGTATAAATGGATTCTTTAAGTGAAACATTTGCTAAACAAATTTTAATGTCTCAAACAAATGGATCACAAAAATGAATTCGAACTAAACTTCTGACAAACATTTTGCGCAGTAAAATTAGGTTCAGTGTTCTGGAAACATTTGAAACGGTAAAAACTCATATTTGCGTTGTAATCTAACCAGAAACTTAGTTTTGTTAATTATGTATACTGGAAACAAGCAATGATTTTTTCATTATTTGCGCTTTTGGACTGTTATAAACTGCGCATCCCAAGCTAGTGTATTCATTCGCTCGGAAACTAGTTCCGCATATGAGGCGTCACTAAAAAAATTTAAAAAATACGACGTAAAAAGTGTCGAAAATCATCATAACCTCAAAATTTTTGTTGTAATCTAACCCAAAACTTATTTTTATTAATATTCTGTGCTAAACTATAAAGGATTCTTATCATAGTATATGCGTTTTTTAAAAGCGTCGTTAACTCGGAGCATCGGAAGCATCAGCGTCGTAACCTCGGAACAAGCGTTGTAACCCAGGGCGGATTTTTCAATGAATATTTAAGAAAAAGCGTCGTAACCTCGGAACGTCGTAAGCCGGACCCGTCGTAACCCGGGGACCGCCTGTGTATATATATATATATATATATATATATATATATATATATATATATAAATCCACAAAAAAATAATCAACTTCTGTTATACAGTAATGCTTGACTGGATCGAACTGATTACTTGTTGCCCACAGAAATATGAATGTGGGTGATATCACTCCCTTATGATACGCCCACTTACGCACATTCAGTTTTAAATTTCATGGTTGGAATGATTAGACGATTTGAGGTAAAAGGTTGAAGTGAACAAGGTGGAGTTAGGATTGTGGGCATAGGTAGAGATAGATGGGGGGAGGGGTGGTTGGAGTTTGTCGTCTCCCCACTTAACCAGGTGGTGATTTTACGGGTGTTCAGATTGCTTGCGACCTTTCTTTCTTATTTTTTTTGTTTTAGTGAGTCTGTTTCCCAGGTGCAAGGACAGGTCCTTGTGTTGGTCCTAATGGTTCTACTTTTCCCTAAATAACAATCAGTGGCCCTGCATTGCAAGCCTTGCTATGCCTAGTCACCTGAAGGTAGCAGCAGCAGTTAGAGTCTTTCTCGAAGATGGTAATTTATGCTTGGTCCTAGAAGATAAAATCAGAACTACCAACCACACCCAACATTTCTGTTGAATCTAGGTGCATTCATGGTTGATTATGTTTAATGTTGCGGAGATTTTCCCTTTACATTCTATTGGTATTTGCATGGCTTTATGCATCTTCGCTAAAATGATTGATAATACACTATGATATTAAATATTTGTTTCCACATTGCTCGAAATATACATTGGTAATGTTGGTTATCCTGTGTTGAACGAAAATTTCAAAATGTTTCATTTCTATAGTTTAAAGTAATTACTATACTTTAAAATAATTACTAGTACCGTAATATTTTCTCATGATTGTTATCAGTATCATAGATTTGATATGTGTGCATCATATGTTAGCTTTATTTTGCTTGATAGAGCTTTCACTGTAGAAAAAAAGTTTTTTTCAGCTATGATTTGTAGTTGCCAGTTGGTGAATTTCGAATGAAATCCTCTGGTAAATTTGTCGCTTCACTTCTGGAACTTATTGTACAAGAACCTCCCAGGTGCATAAAAAACCAAACAATATATATATTATATATATATATATATATATATATATATACATATATACATCGAGCTACAATGTCCTTTAATATCTAACTCGCTCTACCTCGGAATTATTATATTTTCATATATGCTTAACCGAAGAGGAATTTTTTTTTACACGATAAAATTCCCTTTCGGTTAAGCATATATATATATATATATATATATATATATATATATATATATATATATACATATATACATCGAGCTACAATGTCCTTTAATATCTAATTCGCTCTACCTCGGAATTAATATATTTTCATATATGCTTAACCGAAGGGGAATTTTTTTTTACACGATAAAATTCCCTTTCGGTTAAGCATATATGAAAATATATTAATTCCGAGGTAGAGCGAATTAGTTATTAAAGGACATTGTAGCTCGATGTATGTATATGAATCACGGTAATGTGATATGACACACACACACACACACACACACACACACACACACACACACACACACACACACACACACACACACACACACACACACATATATAATATATATATATATATATATATATATATATATATATATATATATATATATATATATATATATATATAATACATACTTCACTGTGACACTCAAATGTGTCACCTGTAGTCCAAACTTCCATTATGTACAGGAATGTTTTTAATATGCATCAATTATATTGATAAAGAATAGTCGTAAGGAAGAGAACATAAAAGGAAGTAGACAAAAGCGAAATTTCAGGGAGAAAATGAAGAACGTAAAGTAGAACATGTGAACAGTATAGAAGAAAGAATATTGGACGAGCCATTTGTGCGATGTCATAAAAAGAGATTAGGGAGATAATTTGACTGGTCGACCATACTTTCAAAATTACAAACGTAGTCAAACTCTGGCAATCAAATCAAATGTTAAAAGTAAAATTAGTACTTCTGCCGAAACTCGTGGATTTTTCTGCAGCGTATAAATATGTTTGAAACCTTCAGAATTTCTTTAGGAATTACAAAACATGCTGTTGTATCTTATATCAACATTTTAATTGTGAAAACAAGATATATTGTCAATCTGTAGCAATCATTGATTTGAGAACAACAGGTCGTTGGGTATGAGAATTTGAGAAATATGGTATAGAGGTACAACAGTAAAGCTATACTTTTCAGTGAAACAGCACTTGTCTCGTGTGCAGTAGATAACATTAGACTTTCGTGACCTACAATGTGTCTCTTATCTGGCTCATTCATATGGGCTTTCCCATAGCCGTGTGTGAATATGTACATCACAATGCAATTTATGCGGAGTGGAAAAAGTTTTTTTTATTGCGTAGAACTTATTATTTTCTTTGTTATTAATAGTGTATCAAGTTCTATTGATTTTTGCTATATAAATATTAAGACCGAAATAATAAATAGAATAAATTTGAGTACGCCAGACATCAACATTGTGGTGGCGTTCAATGTGTCGAATTAAAACATTCTTGATATATTGTAAAGTAATTGCTGAGGGTAAAGTCTCGATTCAGTCACTTGATTAAATTTATTCGGTTTATTTAAGGAGTTTTATTTTTTAATTATAGCAAGTCTGTATATTGACGGTTATATGAAAATATCTGGCCTAAAGACTGACTCCTCAAAACAATGTTCAGTGGTTGAATGAGGAACAAGGTGTTCTGTTTAGAAACTGCTAGTCTCAAAATGATTTAGCACTTTGTCCAAGGCCTCGTTGCGTCACACCGTAATGATGGTTTTACGTAAGGGCATGACCGCGGCACTATTTGAACAAAGACAGGAGCCACTACTATAAAAGGAGAAGCCTCGGTAGGTGTTTATTAGGCTAGTACCTACCTAGTGGGCCTTGCCCTTACCTAACTGCATTAGCCTACCTAAGACGCTAGCCTATTAGGTACTAGCTAGGTAGTACCTACTACCTACTACCTAGAAGGTTGGTAGGTATTTCTTCCTATGTTCATCTTGGACCTGTTCTAGCATAGATGAGTATGTTAGGGTAAAGGCAGCGTTTAGGTAGTAGGCTAGGTAGGTCTATTTGTCATTTTACAAATGTGTTTAGGTATTGTTCAGTCATGCTAATTTCGCTTAGGGTAAAGCACCGCTGTGCGGACAGGCGGACACCTGTACTGCTGCGCGGTCACTTTCCCAAAAAAAAACTTTAGCACTTCCAGTATCCCGAAATAGCTAGGCTAGATGCCAGTCATAAACCTAGCAGCGTGGAAGCAACCGATCGAGACCACTACTACTCTCCCCTCGAAGTAGCTATACCTAAGTGTTTTCTTTCAATTCACAAAATAATGTAATACCTAATTTCCGGTTAAACACAAGCCACGTGCAGTGCAAACTTACCTCCATGATGCATTCAAAATTTTTACTTAAAACACCTCATGTTGAGAAGACTGTCTCCATTTCGATGTTTGTAGAGTCACTTCTGTCAACAAACTTCCCATTTCCTGTGCTAAATCCACACACCACTTGTACCCATAGACGCTGGGACACTGTTTTCATAACAATCTTAAATGGCGAGGGTGTTTCAGCCTCTGGACTGGTAAACGTAAACGTATAGAGCTTGTTCAGGAAGAAGAAGAGTGTGCTAGATAACACTTAAATAATTAGTTAAAGACCAGAATAAAGTTATGAATTGCATATATATATGTATTAGTATGTATTCATGATAATTCATTTGAAAATATTCGTTCTTGTAAAAGTAAACAGATTTCCGACACAAATTTCATCGGTTTTGCTGTGAACATTTACTAGTTACCCCAAACATACCTACTAGGTAAAGCTACTAATAGGTTTAGGTTAAGCTACTAGGTACTAACTAACGTATTTTCCTATGGCTTTGTGCTTTGAGCATTTTAACCTACAGGCCTTTATTTGTAGGAGACTTTCATTTAGCCTAGGTATATAAAGGTATTTATCCTAGAATTACTTGGAGAAGACTTGAATACTAGGCTTGCCTAGCTATACTACCTAGTGTAATTTGGAAGTGAAGTTTAACTTAAATCAAAACAGCCTTGTTACTGGCCCATGAAATTGGGTTTATTGTACTTATAGCCTAGCTAGCTATGACTGATTTTGAAATCAAATGTATTATTCAGATTTCTATTGTATCAGTGTTCCTTCAAGAGCATTTTATTAATGTTTTTTGTGTAGGTGTAAGTCACAAAATAATGTAATACCTAATTTCCGGTTAAACACAAGTTAACGAAAGTTTAGCCATGTGCAGTGCAAACTTACCTCCATGATGCATTCGAAATTTTTACTTAAAACACCTCATGTTGAGAAGACTGTCTCCATTTCGATGTTTGTAGAGTCACTTCTGTCAACAAACTTCCCATTTCCTGTGCTAAATCCACACACCACTTGTACCGCTAGACGCTGGGACACAGTCCTCATAACAATCTTAAATGGCGAGGGTGTTTCAGCCTCTGGACTGGTAAACGTAAACGTATAGAGCTTGTTCAGGAAGAAGAAGAGTGTGCTAGATAACACTTAAATAATTAGTTAAAGACCAGAATATAGTTATGAATTGCATATATATATGTATTAGTATGTATTCATGATAATTCATTTGAAAATATTCGTTCTTGTAAAAGTAAACAGATTTCCGACACAAATTTCATCGGTTTTGCTGTGAACATTTACTAGTTACCCCAAACATACCTACTAGGTAAAGCTACTAATAGGTTTAGGTTAAGCTACTAGGTACTAACTAACGTATTTTCCTACGGCTTTGTGCTTTGAGCATTTTAACCTACAGGCCTTTATTTGTAGGAGACTTTCATTTAGATATATAAAGGTATTTATCCTAGAATTACTTGGAGAAGACTTGAATACTAGGCTTGCCTAGCTATACTACCTAGTGTAATTTGGAAGTGAAGTTTAACTTAAATCAAAACAGCCTTGTTACTGGCCCATGAAATTGGGTTTATTGTACTTATAGCCTAGCTAGCTATGACTGATTTTGAAATCAAATGTATTATTCAGATTTCAATTGTATCAGTGTTCCTTCAAGAGCATTTTATTAATGTTTTTTGTGTAGGTATAAGTCACAAAATAATGTAATACCTAATTTCCGGTTAAACACAAGTTAACGAAAGTTTAGCCATGTGCAGTGCAAACTTACCTCCATGATGCATTCGAAATTTTTACTTAAAACACCTCATGTTGAGAAGACTGTCTCCATTTCGATGTTTGTAGAGTCACTTCTGTCAACAAACTTCCCATTTCCTGTGCTAAATCCACACACCACTTGTACCCATAGACGCTGGGACACTGTCTTCATAACAATCTTAAATGGCGAGGGTGTTTCAGCCTCTGGACTGGTAAACGTATAGAGCTTGTTCAGGAAGAAGAAGAGTGTGCTAGATAACACTTAAATAATTAGTTAAAGACCAGAATAAAGTTATGAATTGCATATATATATGTATTAGTATGTATTCATGATAATTCATTTGAAAATATTCGTTCTTGTAAAAGTAAACAGATTTCCGACACAAATTTCATCGGTTTTGCTGTGAACATTTACTAGTTACCAGAAACATACCTACTAGGTAAAGCTACTAATAGGTTTAGGTTAAGCTACTAGGTTACTAACTAACGTATTTTCCTACGGCTTTGTGCTTTGAGCATTTTAACCTACAGGCCTTTATTTGTAGGAGACTTTCATTTAGCCTAGGTATATAAAGGTATTTATCCTAGAATTACTTGGAGAAGACTTGAATACTAGGCTTGCCTAGCTATACTACCTAGTGTAATTTGGAAGTGATGTTTAACTTAAATCAAAACAGCCTTGTTACTGGCCCATGAAATTGGGTTTATTGTACTTATAGCCTAGCTAGCTATGACTGATTTTGAAATCAAATGTATTATTCAGATTTCAATTGTATCAGTGTTCCTTCAAGAGCATTTTATTAATGTTTTTTGTGTAGGTATAAGTCACAAAATAATATAATACCTAATTTCCGGTTAAACACAAGTTAACGAAAGTTTAGCCATGTGCAGTGCAAACTTACCTCCATGATGCATTCAAAATTTTTACTTAAAACACCTCATGTTGAGAAGACTGTCTCCATTTCGATGTTTGTAGAGTCACTTCTGTCAACAAACTTCCCATTTCCTGTGCTAAATCCACACACCACTTGTACCCATAGACGCTGGGACACTGTTTTCATAACAATCTTAAATGGCGAGGGTGTTTCAGCCTCTGGACTGGTAAACGTAAACGTATAGAGCTTGTTCAGGAAGAAGAAGTGTGCTAGATAACACTTAAATAATTAGTTAAAGACCAGAATAAAGTTATGAATTGCATATATATATGTATTATGTATTCTTAGGTATATAAAGGTATGTATCCTAGAATTACTTGGAGAAGACTTGAATACTAGGCTTTCCTAGCTATACTACCTAGTGTAATTTGGAAGTGAAGTTTAACTTAAATCAAAACAGCCTTGTTACTGGCCCATGAAATTGGGTTTATTGTACTTATAGCCTAGCTAGCTATGACTGATTTTGAAATCAAATGTATTATTCAGATTTCAATTGTATCAGTGTTCCTTCAAGAGCATTTTATTAATGTTTTTTGTGTAGGTATAAGTTTTTCTTACAGAATACAGAATATTTAATGTACTGTCATATTCCCTTACAGCTAATCAATTACAGAAAGTGGAATGCATCGTTTTACCATGTTCAGAGTAGCTGGTATTTTGCTTGGAGCCTCAATTGGCTTCAACATGGCTTGCATGTCTTCAGCTTCCAGGTTAGTTTAAAAGGGAATCACAACTTGCAATATATTTTACATGATTTGATTTCTATATGACTACAAGATTCACTTTTGAATCAAAATGGAAATATTTCACTGTAACTATATATTTATGAAGTGGGCTGCAGCTTTCTGTAACTAATTCTTGTGCATCTATGTACAGAGATAAATGGCCTTTACATCCTGTAGACCTTGTATATTTCAAAATTCAGTTAAGCCAGTGATACGCATATAAATTTTTTTAAAAGTTGTATTAGCACTATACAAGTTATAATAACTTTCTTGAAATTTATTTTTGACTTGGAAATTATTGTAAAGGGAATGAATGGATGTTTTCAATCTTAAATGCACATATGTTATTACAGCTGCACTTTATACTGAACTCCAAGCAGTTATCATAATGCTCATAATTTTTCCAACCATCTGAAACAAATGAAAAATGCTCATAACAGCTTTATGGGAAAATTTTTTGAAATTGTGTTTTAACTTTTTCATTACCTTTAACTATTTTAAATTTGATTATTATAGTCAAGAGTTAAATAGAGTATCTCACAATTAGTAATCAGATCCATTACATCACAGTAATGCATATTTAAAATGTGTTTGATATTCTGTTGTTTTTTTTTTTTTTTAATCAGTGTATCAGCACGTAAAGAAGCTCCTAAAATGATGTATGACTTCCGAACCCTAGCCTCCTTAGATAACTGGAGGGAATCTTCAGACACTGTCAGGACACCAGGAATGTCAAAGGGAGCCTTTGTTATCCAGGTAAATAGTAATACTTTTATTTGTCTAGAACCGTTTTCAGTAGATTACACAAAGATGTAATGTAAAAAGGGGCCCTCCCAATGAAGAAACTTTTTCTGTTTAGTATCTTATTCACATTTGTACAACCTGAGTCACCTGGTTCACACAGGATACTGCTATGTCCATGGGTATATTGGAGATCAGTTTTGGCAGCGAGGGCAAAATACAATGGAACTTTAATGTTTTGCCAGTTAGGAAGGCTGCTTGAATATGCGTGATGGATGAGGCAAACCATTTAGGTTCATGTTTCGTCATGATCCAGTTATCCTCATATTTGAGGCCATGTCTTTTGTAATAAAAAAAAAGTGAGAAACCTGACTAATTATCACAAGCTTAAAAGGTATTGTTTGTAAGGCTGAAAATAAAAGGCTGTACTGAGATCTAAATATTTAAATGGTTTTGAGTTTCTCACAAGGGGAGACCAACAACCAAGTTTGGAAATGTCATGATGCCATGTCCTTTGTAATCAGTCTTGGCTTTCAGGAAATGACAAGATCCACCTATTCAAGGTCTTGTGTTTCATGCTGGTGACAGTGCCCCAGGTCCTCACACAAGTATTGTTTTCAGCAGTAGCCTGGGTTCAAAGGATGGGCATTTGCCCTCCTCGCAACCTGAACAATTGGCTCCCCTGAGATGCTTCTTATGAAGCCTTGACAGAAGACAGGTAACTTTGTTGGTCCCTTGCCCCTGCCTAGGTCTCCAAATCAACCTGGAAAAATCAGACTTGGCCTATTCCACAAAGGAAATGAATTGGGATTTGGTCATTAACACCTTATTGGAGAGGTCCAAAGTCCATCTGCTAGTGACTCTGTAATGGCTCATCTCTGATTTCAAGGAGATGGGGATGTGGGAGGGGAGTTTGTTTTTGTGTCCATGTCAGATGAAGTTCTACTCCTAGCAAAAGTAGTGGAAATGCCAGTTATCTAAAGAGAAAAAGAATCTGAGACAAGTAGTCTGTAGTTCTAGGGAGCCCAGAGGTCTTCAAGTTATTAAGGTTGACCTTGACTTTATTATTGCCTTTGACTTTGTCATGATGTAGTAGTTTCAAGTTTTGGAATATATAATGGGATTTGGATGTGTATAAACTGATGTCTTAAGTTTCAGTTAATAAATTTCAGAGGTAATTATTGATGGATGCTATAGTGACTACTGGAATTTGATCACTAATGTTCTCAGGGTAGTTTATATTTTATACACACCAGTACAGTATATGGTTTGGCCTAGAAGACAGGTTGATTGCTTTTCAGTGCAGACTCTTGGCAGAGATTTAGCTAAAATTAGGGTATGATGCAATATACCAGGAATGAAGTTTCCTTAACAAAAGTCAAAGTATGTTTGGGACTTTGGGTCCCCCATTTAAATCTTTCCATGATCAGTATTTCTTTGACTACATGCAGCTTGTATGTTAAAATTTGTTCCCCAGTTTGATTCTACAGATGATTCATATCTTAAATTGTTTAGTGAAAAACTACCTACACTAAGTTACCAGATCTTAATATTGTACTGTGTTAACTTCTGGCTGTCATTCATTTAGCTCAGTGCACACAGATTTTATCTTGAGTTTCTGTCTCAGTTTTATGGAATGATTTCCCTAGTCATGTAGTTCAATTGCTGGAACCTAAAGACATTCAAACTGCAAATGCATATTACTTTTGCAAACTGACATGGATCTCATTTTCTTTTTCATTTTGTATATATTTTTTCTTAACTTTATTTTTTATCTGTATAGCACTGGACTGCTTTCCCTATTTGAGCCTATGGGTTTGCAGCATCCTGGTTTTCCAACCAGGGTTGCAACTTTGTTTGGTAGAAATATTCTGCTTCAGTGTATTTTCATTCTTGTATATCACATTTTCCTGTTTTGTGCAGTACTAGATCACGTGTAGGGAGTGCAAGTTTATGCCTTTTGTGTAGCTCTTGAAATTTGGAAAATACATTAATAAAAAATGTTGAAAAATAACTTTTCTTTTGCAGAAATCTCAACTCTTCCAGAGAGCTGTACTTTTCTCTATGCTAAATCCACAGCCAAATGGAGCTGGATTTGTAGGCTTTGTTACAGATGATGGCTGGGACTTGAGTCATTATTCTGGGGTAGAATTAAAAGTTCGTGCCCAGGGTGAAAACTTCCATTATAAGGTCAACTTCAGACACAAAGGACAGCATGAGGGTGATGGATCACCATCTTATGAAGCCTTTTATGAGGTAAGGAAGCATCGGAAGCGTCCTAGTCAAGTAGTTTCAAAATTGTATACATTATCCTATTATAAAGCTTGTGACAAAAACATTTTCAACATTACTTTTCCATGTGTATTATCTGCATGGGGAAAATGTGGTAGCTCATCCTTAAAATCTTGCTTATCTGGGTTTAATTTGTGGGGTATATGTACCTGTTTTAATTGTAAAAAACCTCATTTATGTTTTACTTGTTCATCCTGTATGTAGTTGTCTTGCTTTCAGTGCTGCTTACTAGACCCTTTTGAGTGACTCAGAAAGAAAACCTCAGCTATTGTGGTACTTGATGGTACCTAGAAGACCTGTTAGGACATGAAAGCAGGATGCTTTGCCCAACACCCATTGTTATTAATATCATTAAGTGTTCCTGTACACACAGGAAGAGTAACTTCCCAAGCTTTGACAGTAACTTTTCATTGTAGGAAGATTGAATTTTGTACTGTGGTAGTATTGAGATTCCACCCGACTACTTACCAGATGTAATTATATACCTTGACAAGACTGACTTTCTATCAGGAGCCATGCCCAGTCCTCATTTTCTCAGTTGCTTATAGCTTCCATAAATGAAATATTATGCAGTACGTATATATATATATAATTTCTTTACCTGGTTATGAATTTCTAACCACAAATTTTATACCCCTTTAAAAACAAACAAAAAATTTAATGTCTTTCTAGTGGTTGTCAATTGTTCTCTGCTATTTTCAGGTACCAAAGAAAGAGTGGACAGTGATTACAATTCCATTTACTGAGTTCAAGCCTTACTTCAGAGGAGCTCCTGTGCCTGATGCAGACCCCCTGGATACTTCTGATATTACCTCACTTGGTTTACAGATTACAGGTGGTGTTTATGAAGCATACAAACAACATGGTGCATCATCACTTGAAATTGACTATATACAAGCAGTGTGAGTGCATATTGCTTTCTTAATACAGTATTAACTAACATGATCTTTTGTTGTTTTAAATGGTAAGGGAAGTTGACAAGTTGTGTCTCGTCAAGTATTCAAAGAGTATACTGTAATCAAGGTTGTGAATTGTGTTTCTTTTTGAGTACCTTGTGTGATGAAGTAAAGTATTGAATTTATTAAAATGAAAAATTCAGGTTGTGTACATAAATTCATTACAAGGAGAGATGGTTGAGAGTTTTCCAGACATGTTTAGTGTAGCTTTTTCCAGTTTGTTTTGCGTAAAGACTTAATTGTTAATAGTTGTGCGAAAACACCACATACTCTTAACAAGAACATTATTGATCATTATTTTAAGATCGAGTGCCTTGATAGATCACCACACAACATTTCAAGGTGAGGAGAAATAGGATTTCAAATGATTGTACTCTTTATATTTAAAATCCTAAGGTAGCTAATACTCTTGGTGCAGCATTGAGAATCCATTAGCTGAATGCATCAAACAATGGGCAATGTAAAATTGTACTCATGGTACAGCATTGGGAAAACATAAAATTGGTTTGTATCTGCTGCTTAAACACTACTACTAGTTGTGTTGTAGTATCAACAGTACTATTTTCATCTGGTACAATTATTTTGCTGGTGGGTAATCTGTAAAATATATTTAACTTTTGAGGTCTACAATAATGTTTTAAATTACTGTTTTTAGTAGCAACTACATGAAACTTGGTATCTTGTGTTGAATTTCATTTTATTATTACACCTTTGAATACAAGATTACATATTTCAAGTAACATTCGGTAAACCTATCTCAGCATTATCCTACGCAATTCTACACAAGATTTTTCTTCACGTTGTTAGATATACGGCCAATTAATAAATCATACAGAAAACCTTTTTAATGTTAGATGTACATTAATCATACCATATAAACATTGAAAGCATGTTTCAACCTATGTCAGCAATAACCAACAAAAGTTAGTAGCTGTTAAGAATACTTTACATGTTAAAATCTTTAAAATGCTGAAATGGAATGGCGGAAAAATGTAATGGAAACAGTTTTTTTTTTTTTTTTTTTTTATTTGAAATGTTAAGTTTCATTTTCCACACATTGGACTCTAACACATAATTAGGTTCCTAAAAATATGAAATAATTTAAATTTTTAAGATGTTTTGCCACTTAAGTGATTTTTCAAAGTTATTCCTGTTAGTTTGTAATAGTACTGTATTAAAAACATAATTCTGATATTTGTGTTCCAATTTTATAACTATCCTTGAATGGTTTTGAAAATGTCAATATTGATCATTATGTTATCAAAGAGCACTAATAATCTTAAGAGTGTTGTTACATCTAACTGTTACGAAATGAAAATTTCCAGAAAAAAAAGTTTGACTATTACATTGCTTTTGACAGTAAAATGAGTGGGAAATAGAGTGCCTTGGATATAATAGGTTGAGTGTTATCTTAATGCTTTACGTGACATTTTTACAGATTCTGAATAATGAGAAACCATGAAGTAGATTCAGAGTTCTAAATTTACCAAAACCTTGCCTTTAGCAATCTGTTCTTGAGTTCAATCCTCCGTATGATATAATTTTAACTCACTTTCTAACAAAAATTACGTTGGCTTCCATTTGGTTTTGTTTAAAAAAGCTAAGTTCAAATGAAGTCTTAAAAATATCAGAGTTCAAATGAAGTCAAATACTTGGAACTACACACTTCTCTTTGTTATTATGTATATTATATGTATGAACATTGCATCTGATTTACTGTACAGTATCTTACATGAGCAGTCATATTTAAAAACCACTGTAAATCCTTTATATATTAAATAGCTAAAAGAGCACAGTATGAAAGACTTGATATGTTTACAGACAACTCTGTAGTATTTATTAAAACTATATTGGCATTATCTTTGGCATAATTTTCCTCTTTTTAGTTCTATATATTACATGATTCTAGCAACCAACCCATAATTAAAAAACTTAGTGGCATATGTACAAAGCTAATGATCTTTGCTGTCATCTTGACTAGTTCATAAGTTGGAGGAAACACTCAAGCCTTAAAGAAAGAAGTTATGGGCTTCTGCCCTTTTGGGACAGGAAGGGCCTTACTTTTCTTCTTCACTGGGGATTTCTTTACGGTGCCTGACGTTTTTGACTTCTTACCATTTGCTTCTGATGCAGCTATATTGGAAATATCAGTCAGGAGAGATCGCTTACTTTTCTTCTCATCTGGCTTTGATCCCTTACTTGGCTTAGAAGCTTTCTCCTTCAGAAGCAATGATTCAGCTTCTTTTCGTCTTTCCTCCTGTTGAAAAAAAAAAAGGAAATGTCAATGCTGTTTAATTATTGTATTAAACAAATAACTTCTAAATACTAAAATTCCTCTCCAAGTGTATCTTTCCATTCTGCAAAATTAAAAACTTTACAGGACAAATAATTTAACTGAATGTAGTTTTTTTTTTTCCACAAGGGCTAATACGGATCAAGCGTAAGGGAGTCCACTGCCATTTTTAAAGTTGCTTTAAAGGAACATTAATTTGTGGGAATCAAACATTCAGAAACTGTTATTTAATGAAAATGTCTAAAGCTAAATTTGACTAGGGGTCTTACAGTAAAGGTATCCCAAATATTAATACTAACTTTCAAAACTATACTTGAAAATGCTAACAAATAAAATATATAAAAAGTTGCATTTTCATTAAGACCAATATTTCAACCCTTATTTTTCACTGACAGGCACGTAGGTGTTAATTATTAGTAAATGCAGGCTGATAAAGTGTCCAGTTTTTACCTCTTCCTGAGATACAGCTTCCACAATCTCTCTCCAATTTTGGCTACTTTTGCTTGTTTTGCCAACAGCTCTTAATGTGGGGCCAACTATAGGTGATAATGTAGTGTCTAGACTTACATCACCTTTATTTACAGGTGAAAGATCATCTGGTGCCCATGAACATCCTGACTTGAACCTGTAAAGAAGACAAACCTTGATATAAAATGAAAAAAATACATTTTACATACACATGCTTCTGGCATATCATTGTATTACAATTACTTACATTTCATCAACGTTTTCTGTCTGTTCACCCAAAAGAAGCATCCCCTTCTGGCACTTGGGGAACAATGATCTCAATTGGTAAGATTGCAGTTGAAGTAATCATTGATTATTTCTATTTCTCTTTCAAGGCAATAGTTACCACTGAGCATTTATAATCATTTGTATACACATGATATCCATAATTTTATCTGTATTCTGGTGCTAGCCTTGAAGGACTGAACATATTAAAATAGCCTTTTATCAGTACTCTGGCGCTAGCTTCAGTGGACTGAACATAACAGCAATAGCATTATTAAAAAAGAATACCACATGAAAACTTACAGAAAATAATTTCTAGGCAACTTTTGCAGCAAAGCTCATTAGTATTAATCTATATGAGTGATAACTAAAAAGGCTTTATAAAAAGAGTGAGACTTCCAGTAAAAATAACTTTCATAATAAAACAAGTAATAACCTACCTTGTTGCATTATTGGTTTTTGGCGTTTGCCCTCTACAAGTCATCAGCCGCATTCTCAAGCTGCTGTCATAGTCTTCATCTTCATTTGAAGCTACAATTCCTTCAATGGGGGAGCTAGAAAATATGAGAGTATTACAAACTGATAGGCTCAGAAATTTTAGAATAAAGCAACTATCCAGTTGTAATAATTTAAAAAAGATTTAACAAACTTTCATGTATACATGGGAGAAATTATATATAATATTGCTGAAGTAACAATAAAGTTATTCAAGCATCTTCAAAAAGGTGCTAAAGTAACAATAAAGTTATTCAAGCATCTCCATTAATTACTTTATAAGAAAATCAAAGATGTAAGCTATTTCCAAAGTGTTCCCTAGCCAAGTTAAGCATATCGTAGTTTAGCCAGACCACTGAGCTGATAAACAGTTCTCCTAGGGCTGGCCCAAAGGATTATATATTTTAATGTGGCTAGGAACCAATTGGTTACCTAGCATCGGAACCTAAAGTTTATTGTGGGATCCAAACCACATTACTGTATATAAAGAAATTAATTTCTAATCGGCAGAAACAAATTCCTCTGATTCCACATTGGAAGAGTGGGAAACAAACTCGAGACTACCGAATCAGTAAGCAAGCACGTACACCACTAGCACCATTCAGGAAATCTAGAATCTTATTACTAGTAACTTCTAAATGATATTGGGAGAGAACCTCAAAGCCTTGATTATCGTAGAATTTACTTATTTGCCAAGGTTAAAGTAAGCAAACTATTGGGACAGATAAGCAGCATTTCACTTTTTTTTTCCCCCTCATACAGTCACATAATGACCAGGCAGTTCCCCGCTTATCAACGGCATCAGTTAACTGTGTTTTGGTTTTACAACGCTTGGCTAATGACATCATTAACCAGACTTTCGGCGCTTGTTTGTTTGTATGGTATTTTTACGTTGCATGGAACCAGTGGTTATTCAGCAACGGGACCAACGGCTTTACATGACTTCTGAACCACGTCGAGAGTGAACTTCTATCACCAGAAATACACATCTCTCACTCTTCAATGGAATGACTGAGAATCGAACCCGCGACCACTGAAGTGGGACGCTAATACCATACCAACCACGCCACTGAGGCGCTAACTTTCGGTGCTGGTAAGTGGTTTATTGGCGTTGGTAAGTGATTTTCAGTGCCAGTAAGCAGTCTATCAGCGCTTATGGTGTTGTAAACACCATTTATTACCATAATCACTAGATTTTCCGGTTATCGGCACTTGGCCAGGAACAGAACCCCTGCCATTAACTATGGAAAATGGCTTAAACAAGCAATTCTGCCAAATAACACATCTACGTCTGGACTCTTTCCTGAAGCAAATTATCCAAGATATGGGTCAATCAAGGCAAGGAAGAATAAGTGTCATGAAGGCTTTACAACAAAATTCATTAAAAATGATAGTGTTATGATACAATAAATTTTGTTCATACTTACCTGGCAGATATATATATAGCTGTATTCTCCGAAGTCCGACAGAATTTCAACACTCCCGGCACACGCAGTGGTCAGCCAGGTGGTTAGTACCAATTCCCGCCGCTGGGAGGCGGGTATCAGGAACCATTCCCATTTTCTATTCAGATTTTCTAATGCCACTGTCCCCTGAGGGGAGGTGGGTGGGTACTTGATTACATATATATATCTGCCAGGTAAGTATGAACAAACTTTATTGTATCATAACAATATCATTTTGTTCATGAAACTTACCTGTCAGATATATATATAGCTGAATCCCACCATTGGAGGTGGGAAGGGACAGAATAGAAAGATTTTGGAAACAAATTACATGCAGATGATTGACATCTTGGTTCCTTACCTGTTAGCATAGCTGACTTCGTGATTACTGTCACCCAAGTCTGCTTCTGCTTTACTAGTCTCCAGCATGGTAGTGACCTGTATAGCTGGTGAGTTCTAGATGATCTGTCAACGGGAGCGTGACCACAATGCAACTAGACCATATTGACCATACTCTGAGGGCAATGAAGCAAAAAACCACCACCTGACCTAACCTATCAAAAGTTAGTCCTGCATAACTTTAGGCTAAAGAAAGGGAAGTCCGCCTCAGGCGGCCGACCCCACAACCGTAAATCAACACAACCAAACTAAAAGCACACCTAACCATTATCTATAGGATAGGATTCGTGCTGCTTCCTGCCCCCAATATCATGTCTGCGGATATGTATGCTCCTAGCGAATAGCAGTTCTCGTATGCTGTCTTCACATCCCGCAGGTAGTGTGAAGCGAACACAGAGTTGCTTCGCCAAAATGTGGCACTCAGGATGTCACTGAGTGCCATATTCTTTTGAAATGCCACTGAGGTCGCGACAGCTCTTACCTCGTGAGCATTAACTTTCAAAAGTTTAAGATCACCATCTGGACAGGACGAATGGGCCTCCTTGATGGTACTTCTCAAAAAGAACGCCAGCGCGTTCTTTGACATTGGAAAGTCTGGTCTCTTGACAGAACACCAAAGATTGTCCGAAGGACCTCGACATTGTTTAGTTCTCTCCAAATAAAACTTGAGAGCCCTGACAGGGCACAGGACTCTCTCTGGTTCTTGTCCAATGATCTCTGCTAAGAAGGAGGGGCTCAGGGAACACACTGCATTGTGTCCTCTAAAGCCCACATGCTTACTTATGGCTTCAATCTTACTAACCCTCTTCGCTGTGGCCCGAGCGGTTAGGAAAATAGCCTTCCTTGTGACGTCCTTTAAAGAGGCAGCATGCAGAGGTTCGAAAGGATTTGACATTAGGAACTTTAGAACTATATCTAAGTTCCATGACGGAATCTTGGGCTGCGGTACTTTCGAGGTTTCAAAAGACCTCAAAAGATCGTGAAGGTCTTTATTGTTGGTCAGATCTAATCCTCTGTGTTGGAAGACAGCCAACAACATACTCTTGTACCCCTTAATCGTGGGAACCGCAAGTCTGTCAACATTCCTGAGATGGAGGAGGAAATCAGCGATCTGATTCACAGAGGTTGTGGAGGAGGAAATACCTTTCTTCCTACACCATCTCCTGAAGACAGCTCACTTAGATTGGCAATAGCTCTTGCCACCGGTCTTGAAAAACCTCTCGCTCTGACCAACTTCTGGATGGTCTGAACGCAGTCAGACTCAGAGCGGAGAGGTTTCCGTGGTACCTCTTGAAGTGGGGCTGTCTGAGTAGATCAACTCTCTCTGGCAGGGTCCTTGGGAAGTCCACTAGGAAGGACATGACCTCCGTGAACCAGTCGCTTGAAGGCCAAAACGGGGCGATTAGCATCATTCTCGCTCCCTGAGACGCCGCAAACTTCCTGATTACTTCTCCCAGGAGTTTGAACAGGGGAAGGCGTAGACGTCCATCCCCGTCCAATCCCATAGGATGGCATCTATTGCTATTGCTCCCGGGTCGAGAACCGGCAAGCAGTAAAGAGGAAGTCTCTTCGTCTTCGAAGTTGCGAAGAGATCTACTAATGGACGTCCCCATAGTCTCCACAACTCTTGGCAGACCTCTAGATGAAGAGTCCATTCTGTCGCAAGCAGTTGATGTTGACGGCTGAGAAGATCCGCCCAGACATTTTGAACTGCTGAAACGAACCTCGTCAGGATTATTATGTTCTGTGCTCTTGCTATCTCGAACAGGGACCGAGAGTGTGTCCCCCCGTTTCTTGGTGTATGCGAGAGCCGTGGTATTGTCCGAGTTGATCTAGACAACTCGGCCAACCACTTGTCCCTCGAAGAACTGGAGAGCCAATCTAATAGCTTCCAACTCTTTGAGGTTTATGTGCCAGGACCTCTGTTCTCCTCTCCAGAGGCCTGACACTTCCTCCTTGCCCAGTGTTGCTCCCCAGCCCGCCATGAACGCGTCTGAGAACAACACTAGGTCGGGGCTCAGAAGGCTGAGGGACAGTCCTTCTGCAAGCTTGACGGGATCATGCCACCACTTCAGTTGATCCTTGACCGACTGAGAAATCTTCAAAGTCGCGTCTAGGTCTTCCTTGTCTTTCCAGTTCTCCGCTAGGAAAAACTGGAGCGGCCTGAGGTGCAGCCTCCCTAGGGAAACAAACTTCTCCAGCGAGGAAATGGTTCCCAGCAGACTCATCCATTCCTTCGCCGAGCATATCTCCTTCCCTAAGAAGACTGACACTCTTTCTAAGCATTTCTGCTTGAAAAGCCACTGAATCCATCTGAATCCCCAGATATACGATGGACTGCATGGGGATCAGATGGGACTTTTCGAAATTGACTAGTAGGCCTAGGGCCTTCGTCAGCTGCAACGTTGTATGAAGGTCCTCCAGACACCTCGACTCCGAAGACGAACGGATGAGCCAGTTGTCTAGGTAAAGTGAGACCCTTATCTTTGAGAGGTGAAGCCATTTCGCAACATTTCGCATGAGAAGCGTGAAGACCATCGGCGCTGTACTTAGCCCGAAGCATAGAGCTCTGAACTGGAAGACCTGTCCCTTCAAGACGAACCTCAGGAACTTCCTTGATTGAGGATGAATTGGGACGTGGAACTAGGCGTCTTGGAGGTCCAAGGACACCATCCAGTCCCCTGGTCTTAAAGCTCCCAGTACCGACTGAGACGTCTCCATCTTGAACTTTTCTTTTCTTACAAAAAAGTTCAACCTGCTGACGTCCAGGACAGGTCTCCATCCCCCAGACTGCTTCGGAACCGGGAACAACCTGTTGTAGAAGCCTGGGGAATCTAACGTTAGAACCTCTTCTACGGCTCTCTTCTCTATCATTTGCTCGAGAAGATCGAGCAAAATCTGTTGCTTCGCCGGCTGGTATGAGGGCGGCCGTTCTATGGGCTTCGTGCTCAATGGAGGTGTTGAGAGGAAAGGTATCGTGTAACCCCTCTCGATTATCTCGAGGGACCAGGTGTCCGTTCCTCTTACTCTCCATGCCTCTGCAAAGAATGAGTCTCGCTCCGACCGGTGTCTGAAGGGCAGAGACATCACTTCTTTCCTCTGGGTTTTGAGGAGGCCTTGCCTCTAGAGAAGCCCCTTCCTCGAGAAGAAGCTCTCGAGGAAGGTCCTCCACGAAAGGGCTAAAACTTCTTCTTGGGGGCTTGTGTGGCTAAGGTAGAAGACTGGGCCGCAGGACGTCTAGAAGACTGGGTCAAGAGATCCTGCGTCGCCTTTTCCTGCTGGTTAACGGACAGATCCTTCACCATGGACTGCGGGAAGAGATGTGAAGAAAAAGGGGCGAACAACAACTCTGCCCTCTGCGCAGGAGAGACTGACTTTGCTGTAAAGCTGCAGTATAGCGCTCTTTTCTTCAGGAGGCCGGTAGCAAAATGGGATGCCAGTTCATCAGATCCATCCCTAACTGCCTTATCCATGCATGCTAACACGCTGGATAACTCCTCTGAAGAAATCGAGTCCGGGCTTCTGGACTGTAGGTCCAGGGCCCCTACACACCAATCCAGGAAGTTAAAAACTTCCAACGATCTGAGGATCCCTTTGAGATGGTGATCAATTTCCGACATCGTCCAGGAAACTTTAGCCGAGGAAGAGGTAAGACCTCCTCGGAGCATCTACCAGGTTAGCAAAATCACCTTGGGAAGAAGAAGGAATTTTCAACCCCGCTTCCTCTCCCATTTCATACCAAATTCCAGCTCTTCCGCTTAGCCTCGATGGAGGAAGAGCAAAGGAAGTCTTGCCCTTCGCCTTCCTGGAGTCCATCCAGTCATGAATCCTTTTGAATGCTCTCTTTGTCGAGAGCGAAGTGGCCATCTTAACGAAGCCAGACGCCTTCCTCGTCTTCGATGAGGCCAATTGTGAAGGCGGAGAGCAAGGAACCGGTGCCTGAAACTTGTCGGTAAACAAGTCTTTCAGGAGGCGGGTTAACGTCTTATAGTCCGACAAAGATGACGTTGTCAGCTCTTCATCGTCAGCAGGACGAGTCACTCGAAGATTCTCCTTCCTCTAGAGGAATAGCAGAAGCGTCCTTAACAGACCGTGATGTAATCAAGCCCAGAGGTCCCGTTCGTAAAAGGGGGCCTCTGTCTGAAGAAGGGTTCGAAGCAGAAATTCGGGTCTGTTTCACCGCTAATTTCAAAACTTTAAGTTCCTGTAAAGGAACGTCCTGCGGAGCGTCCTGAAGAGCATCCTCTTGAAGAGCGCCCTTGCAGGAGTCCTGCCGAGCGTCTTGACGTGTAGGGCATCCATCGTTCTGAATAACGTCTTGGCAAGTACTTTGCCAAGCGTCATGACGTTTAGGACGTCGAGGATCTTCAAAGGTGTCCTCACGAGTGTCCTGGCGAGCGTCTCGATGCGCAGGATGTCGAGCGCCTTCAGAAGCGTCCTCGCGAGCGTCTCGAAGAGCAGGACGTCGAGCGTCTTCAAAAGTATCCTCGCGAGCGTCCTGGCGTGCATAGAACATCGTGCATCCCCAAAGACGTCGTAATGAGGGTCTTGACGAATATCTCGATGTTGAAAAGCTTCCTGATGTGACGTGTACGACACAAAAGCGTCCATCCGTTCAACTTGAGAGGCGTCTTGGTGAGTCTCGTGCTGCTCTTGAAGCGCGCGAGTGGCAAACTCCGATGTTCGGTGATCGTCTTCAGTCGGAGACTTCTGGACGTTCCCGACCTCCTGACAAAGACGACGGCCGCCTGTGCGACATCTTGCGCCTTTGTCACGTTCATCGATACTCCTAGAAGCTCTCTCAAAAGGGAATGAGATGAGTCGGCTTCTCTTGACAGGCAGCCACCAATCCTTCCTCCTCCGACGGGGTTCTGCCTCCCTCTTTGCAAAGTACGATGCCAACTGTTGTTGCATATTTATAAGGATCTCTCTAGAAGGAGAAGATCCATGGCCAGGAGGAGGACTAATCCTGTGAGAAGATGATGGGCGAGGGGCCGCCTTCTCCTTTCTCTCAGGAACAAAATTAGAGCGATCAGAGCGCTCAAAAGCGTCCTCCTCCGATGAAGTCCTGGTCCTCTTCTGTGGCGGAATGTCTTCAAAGCATTCAGATGACTGAAACGTAGGTCGAGAAGGAGGACGTGAAGCGTCTTCTTCTCTAAAACCTCTCTTATCTTTAAGTATTCGTGCACGTGCACGATCCTTGGCAGCCTGGGGAGCGTAAACAGGTTCTGCCAAAGGGATGTCAGACTGGTGGATAGTCCCCATAACCCTCCTTCGGCTTTTGACTTGCCCACTCCCTATGTCCTGGGAGTCAGACAGAGGTCTAGACCTGGAGGCGTTATGGGTCTGATCTGACGCCCCCTCCACAACACTAGAGGCACCAACACTATCACTGCACTTCAACACATTAGATTGTAGCGCAAGCACTTTTGACTCCAGGGCACATAGAAAGTACGTTTCCTTCTGTAGATACCTCCTGATTGCCCGAAGGCAATACTACGGGGTTAGGTGTAACAAAATCTACAGGCGGGTTCGCAGGAGATAAATTACTACCCTGACTTCTATTAATTGAAGCACTCCTGGAGGAAGACCTCCTGATTCTATCACACTCAAGTTTACGTATATAAGAATCATACGTCTTCCACTCAAGATCAGTCAAATTCTCACACTCGCGCTTTCAGTAGCCTCACCTTACATTCTTGCACACAACACACCCTGAAACTAGTAGAACTAGATCCAGACATCTTATTCAAGAACAGTCAAAGCCAAAATCAAAATCAAACCACGATAGCGTATGCCAAGCCACAACTTCAAGTCAATAAACCAAAAGACAATCAGGATACTCAAGCGGCAATGAAGTTTTCAAAATCCTAAGACGGAGGTACTGGAAACAGGTGTTTACAGTACCGGCGACAGAGAAAATCTGAATAGAAAATGGGAATGGTTCCTGTTACCCACCTCCCAGCGGCGGGAATGGGTACTAACCACCTGGCCGACCACTGCGTGTGCCGGGAGTTTTGAAATTCTGTCGGACTTCAGAGAATACAGCTAGTATATATATATCTGACAGGTAAGTTTCATGAACAAAATCTATAGTATTACTATGTAGAGAGAGCACTTCTGCAATATAAAAACTATACTCTATATTTTCACACTGGGATAGAATACACAATAAAACTATTTTGCCATTTTGACAGAAGCATTTTCTAACCTTCACAACTCGCTGGGGCAAGAAAGATGCCAAATGAATAAGAGCTGCAAAATTTTGCTTTAGTTTAAAAAAATACAAAATGGCTATAATTTCCCTCTTACTGCCACATCATTTCAATAAGCTCAGAACTCAAATTTACTAGTATAATCTATTTCAATGACTTTGGAAGCTTTAAATATATTGGGAACTTGAAATAAATATAGTGGGAAGTAAATGGGAAATATAATTACTCTTATTTTAAAATAAAATTGGTAAGAATGGATAAAACTCCTAAATATGTCATTAACAACAACAATCACTGATCTCCACAGCGATTCGAGATAAGCTCACATACCTAAAGAGTGACAAAACTGTTGGTATTCTGATGGGTGTAGTAGTTTTCTTTGAACTGTTGCATTGGGTCACAAAGTTTTCACTAAGAGAATCAACTTCTTCAGCCCCTCGGCTGCTGGCTTCATCGCACAATGCAATAAGCAACTGAAAAGAGTGTACTGAAAATAAATCTACGGTGCTTTTCATGTGATACAAAGTATTAATAAACAATATCAACCAAATGGGCCACATCAGGAACTATGGAATATCAACTAAAGTCTGCTCAGTACACGCGGATGTGTCACAGGCAGTATGGGAAACAGGTATAAATAAATAATAACACATCTCAACCTAATTGGCCACGTCAGGATCTATGGAACATCAACTAAAGCTACTCAGTACACGTAGGATGTGTCACCAGGCAGTATGGGAAACAAACCAACCAGGAATGGAGCCATTAAAAGGAATCTGTTTAATGTAATCAATAATCTCACAAACCTCTTCATGTTTGCTACAAAGCATACTCTGTTGCATTTCTATAGGTACTACCTTCAGCTACTACTGCATTTTGTCGAGCTGAAGTAAAAGACTATTCTCAGGTAATCTCAAAAATGCATCAAATCAACCTATTTCTTCAGTGTTAATCAGCAATCCTTGTACTGACTAACTGCTCAATTCATTTTCCTTTCCTATCAAACTTTGGAAATCTTGACATGCTTTCATTTTCCCTTAATTCTCATTCAGTCATTTCCTACACTTCAAAAGGCGTCTAACTTTCTTTGGGGCTTAGTAACAACTTCTACCCACTGGCTCTCTTCCTTTTCTTGTTTCTATCAGTTTTATTCAGATATGGGCAAATGAGATGATTTATTTTCTGTGAAAAGTCCCCCCGAGCACCATTTCCTGTTGCAATTCGAGAAATATATTAAATCATTTAATTTGCTCCTATGTTCCAGATCCACTGACAGTATACATTTATTTCATAAATAAGTTTATATTGAGGAAACATTTCCTAATTAATAACTTTGTGAAATTTATTTGTGAAATTTATCTTTTATTAACAGCATATTAGTTCGGATTTTCTGACTGAGTTTACAGAACCTGCCTAAACTGATCCTGATAACATAACATGTTGGAATAATCAAGAATTGCTGCAACTATACAAATAGCTTAGGAGCAGAGCAGAGAAAACACAGACAGAAGGCAGATGGAAAACCTGGAAAAACCTCAGTCATCTTAAAATAATTTATTTTAGCTTTGGTAGGAACCAAGGAACTGTTGAGGAAAAGAAAAGAAAAAAAAAAAAAAAAAAAAAAAAAAAAAAAAAAAAAAAAAAAAAAAAAAAAAAAAAAAAACTTGGCAACACGTGTTGAGCCAAAGCTACAATTTACGACTGGCTGAATGAAAATGGTTGTGTTTAGAGAATAAAAATGTCATATTTTATCCCTTACAAAGTGTTTCAATCACACCATTATATAAAACAAAGTGCCACTTCCAGCTATGAACCTTATTTCACACACTGTGTGCCAGGGAATTTAGAAACTGCTTACAATAGACATCAAAGTGTAATAAAAAAATTAAACTACTCCATATATGTTACTTCTCTTTACAAGATACTAAAGTGCATTCTGACTAAGTAATGTCAGCTGCTTGTTTTTATATATGTATAGTACTGTATATTATATAACCTTAATTTTGATCTTTAAGCTGCTGTTCAATGTCATCCCAAAAGCATTAGTATCTTAAGTATTTACAGTATTCCACCTCCTCCTATAGCTAGGTTTCCTAAAGTAGCAAAATTTTCTACATACCAACATTTACATTGTCATCTTCAGTAAAATGACAACACCTTTACACAAGTTGACAAGAATGTGCAATGCATACTGAAATCACAAACCTTCAAACATGGCCTTAATGCACCAGTTGTCTGCTGAAGCTTGGGCTTGTCTCCTACATCCTTGGGTTCTCCATTATCATCTGGGTCTTGAGTAAGCCTACAAAATGCAGAGTACACGATTTCCCATACTTTCTCGATGCAAGCAGCTTTCAATGCACGGCCTCTTATTCTTAACAACCCATTCTTAATTAAAGACAAGACTCTAACAGCCCCTTTCCTGGAAAAAATATTTAAACCATTTACAAATTAAAAGCCGTCTTAGTTATTAAACTATAAAAACAACAATAACAATAACAATGGCATCATACATAACAATCCTTGCAGTAATTATTTGAAGGCTGGCTGACCATCAATAAATGAAGCATAAATAGATTATAAGACAGTAAATGCAAGTCAGGATAAATTTTACTAGCTCTACATTTAACTTATCTCTCACCTTGGATTAGGTTCCTCTTCAACAATATTCTGGAGTTTCATAATAGAATCAACAAATTCTCCTAAAGGCTTTGAATGAAGTAAAAGAGGGCAGTCTGGGTCAGCTTGATATCCCTTTCCACCAAGGCGAAGACGCATGATGAATGATAAAATGGTCTGTGCCACAAAAAATTGTTAGCAGTGGGTTAACAGAATTTATAGAAGAACTGCTCTATATGAAAATATATTGTCCCAAAATATCAAATTAAAAAAAATATCAGTAAGTGACTACTATAATTAATTTCTTACCTGATATATAGACATGTTTTTTTTCTGTGCCTCCTCTTTGATGTCATAAAATCCTTGTTGAGTGATCTCTCTCCCTGGCATGCTGCACAAGGTAGCTATAGCAAGCTCGTCCCTAGTGTTCACCAGTAACCGTATGTGTGCCAAAATTAGATGCTCAACATACAGTTCTGAATCCCTAAAGTCAACAGTGCCTGAACTTCTTGGGAGCTCTTCTATGTATTCATCAAGACCAAATTCTAAATCCTCTATTTCAATGGCGAATGGAGACTCTTTAGGGGGCACTGATAGGACAGAGTTACCAACAGGTTCTTCATCTTTTGAATCGGCCACTGACATTTGTGATGTATTCATAGCATCTTCACCAATACCAGACATATCGAAGTCACACACAGATTTCCCATCAACCAAAGACTCTGCTACAACAACTTTTATAGGCTGAGCTTTAATTAAGAGCAACTTTAAAAGTTCCCTCTCCATTGCTAGCATTTGATCTACCCCTTCAAGAATGAAAGCCTGCAACAAAAAAACATCATGATGCATTAAGACAACTTTTGTTACACTACAGGAAAAAAAAAACTCAACTGTTCAGTGCTAATACGGTATTTATAGAAACTGTACTTTAAATGATACTACTGGGAGATTCACTGGTATATTAGTGCACTTTGGTAGCTACAAGAAACACAATTTAATAAGCCTGGTTTCTATTAATCATATGAGAGAAGAATAAGAAAATATAATAAAAGATGAATAAGAATTGGAGTAGGATTAAACTAGTCATGTCATCAACAAAAGTTTCAAAGCCATAATTCTGGGCAACTAGATGACTGACTTAAACAGCCATTATGTAGGCACACCACACACAAAACTATGACTCGACAATAAAAATGTACTAAAGAGCTTCTCAACAATTATTAAACTTGTGTGCCTTTTGGGTTACTCCTTACCTTGGAACCTATATGCTCAGTGATATGATTTTCTTCTTTTAGCCACTTCTTAAGGGCATTGAAGATGAAAAAGTGATCAATAAACCCAGATGACTTGATAAACTCTTGATAGTCACGAACAATTTCTTGCATTTCTCTTACAACAGGGTCATAACTGGTAAAAAAAAAAAAAAAAAAAAAAAAATCTTACATTATTAGGACATGTAAAATTAGAAGTAAAGTGCAGTATGAACAGTATATCTCTGATTTTAATAAAAGGATACAAAGGGGTACAACAAGCAATATGAGAAATAATGAGACAAACACTTTACATGTTATTTTGATGCCCTGAAGGTTCTGCATGCATAAAATTTTGAGGATCTTATATAATATGCATATTACTACTACCTAACAAAAAGCATAGATTTGGTTCAGTCAAAATTTGAGGGGCTAAAGAAAGAAAATGCTTTGGTAATATTAAAAATGACACTTGCCTTTTCCTCCTAGAGCTGGGAAGATTTAAACAACAGTCATCATCACCATCATTTTCATCATCATCCACTGAAAGCAGCTTGGAAGCATTGTCTAAAGTAACAGTTTCTCGGTACAGTTCATTCCACACGTCTAGTACATCACTGACAGGTGCAGAAAAGTCACCTGATTTCTGTAAAAGGATTATGGTAATAAAAAAAATTAGTTATAAAAAATGACTTACTATGAGATTCAGGCTCTCTGTAACACGGTATTTTGGACTTTGCTCCTTGTCAAAGCATCGGATGTAGCTGAAAGTTGACATATGTATATTTTACAACCACACACAAATTTTGTCAGCATTATCAATAACCTAAACCCGCTAGTTTTAATTTTTATAGAGTAAAAATGATCTAGCCGACGCCATGGCCAATGATTACGAGCCAAGAGTCGAAAATCATTCATTACGTAAGCAAGGTAAACAAACACCTCTTGACTAAATGTTGCCCCGCCCATCCACCAGACAGAAATTCCATCGGCTCTGAAACCCATAGACTTTATGAATGGCGGAACGATACATAGATGTGGGTCGGGTATCAGTGCTAGCGTAGTAATACTACTGTAGCAGTAGTGCCGCAACAGTATAGCAGTAATATACATGAATTAAACGTTTAGGCCAACTGCTGGGATGCTTGAGGATCATTTAGCACTTCTTACAACTACTCGAGAAATTAGTTTTTATAGCCAGAAGTTAAATTTTCTAATCCAACAATGCCCATGGTAGCCTTCAGTGTTATCCTGAATTATAACGAGGCGAAAGTGGGTGGAGCCTCATGAAGTCACCATTCTGACGATAATTATTGGTGAAGGTTTAAAGCCAATATACGGTACCGGCTATCTTTTTTTCAGTAAATAGGTAGATAGCCAATAAATAAAAATTGTTGACATTGGATATAGCATTTATCAAATCAAGCTTGTCTACTATGTTTTTGATAATTACCAACTATTCCCTACATCTTGTCAATCTGATTGTGACCTATAAAGTAGACTGTAATTTCTTTGGAAACTTATTTTGGGAGTTTGACTAATAATCGAAGTGTTTTTATATTTATTAACATATTTTGTTGGTTTGTTCATTATGACAATTATCAGTGGAGAGGTTCCAGAGTTCATAAAGGTGTACTGCTTTGCTTGTATTTAAATTTGTATGTCATTGTTGCCAGAGGTTTAGCCTTCGTTACGTATAGCCAATCATCCATCGAGAAAGAGGGAAGAAATGATGTCATAAGTTACGTAACAAGTGCATTCGAAACCTTTTCTCTGAGTAAGTTGGCCCGTCTTCAAAAAAGGTCACTTTTACATTATAAGTACCAAATTTATTCAACCTACGTAGTGCAGAATACACTCAAAATTTATGTGTTGATATAATATGTATTCTGAATAAACGTTATAATTATGAAATGCATAGATAAAAAGTTATTGCGAAAAAACCGTGTTACAGAGGCCCTGAATCTCATAGTAAATTATTTTTACTTAAGAATTTACATGACTTAATTATAACATACTCAAATAAAATACCTAAAAATGTATTATTACAGACCTTCTTATTGATTCTTGCCAAACACAACTGTATTGCTTGATACTGGTCACGAAGAGGTAAAAGGGTGCACCGTTCTGAGGGCAAGAGCTTTAACTTACGGCACAGCCCCATGGCAAAGTAGGTTGGACTAACCACCTGGCCAACTGCTGTCCATCCACAGTGACCAAGATAAACAATTTCTGGGGAGGAACAGTCAGCTGTAAATGAATCATCAGTAAATGATCAATAACAAACTTTTCATACACTGTGTATTTATGAATATTAGAACTACAATCGTATAAGTGGTATGTATTTAATTTTCTATTTCATAACTACAAAAAAAGTCTGGGATGAGTAAATGCAATATTTCCATAAGGAAGAAAAACATAATTACTGCTTGCAGCCCCTCTTGCAAACTGACAAACCTTTTCCTTCTGTAACCACTTCTTTAACTTTCCTGTAGACTATCTCTCTGTGGGCTGCTTTGTCAAGAGCCTGCACAAAGAAGACCTTTGACCTAGGAATTTCATTAGCTCTTACTGATGATCCAGCACTCTCATCAGAAATACTAATCTCTTGACTGCTCATCATGTTTGCCTGAAGAGAGGAGACCAAAACTTTTAACCTATGTGGTGATAATCAATGGATGTCTAGTTATTGTTATGTGACTAACCTTAAAAAGAGTAATAGAATAAATTTTTAGGGTCAATTACAGATACTCCTTCAAGGTAAAATGTTGAGCTCAATTTATAGTAAATTACAATGAAGAAACAAACATTTCCAAGTACTAGGTAGTGACTGAATCTAAATAACTACAGATAACATGAGCTGGCCAAATATGCACAGTTCTTGCAAATATGGAAGGGGTTCTATGAAAGGTTGAAAATGTCAAGAAAAGGGCATAAGAAGCATTGACAAGGGTTAATAAGATTTCAACTTTAATACTTTTAAACAACTTAATTATTTTTCTATAGATCTCTGAAAATATTCTATGTAAAACAAATCACCACATAAAACATTCTTTTGGCCTAGCAACAGTGCTTAGAGTAATTCTAAACATGCATTCAAGATTACAAAGATCTCGGTAACCCACAATATAAATTTATTTGCCAGAAGTGCGTCTGCCCTAATAGGTATGAACTTGCAAATTCCTATGCACATACATATAGCAATACCACTCTGAGGGACTTTATTGTTTTTCCTGTGAGAAAGTGGAGATCTTGAAAAGTTACCAAAATTAGTGTACACAGTAGCCATTATGTTAATTGAAAATAGCTGTAAATAAGAGATAAAAAAATTCATATAGCCTAGTAATCCTTATAAACTTTAGTCCATATGGCTTGGCAGAGATCTGGAATAACTTCATCCAAGCATTGAGGAGATATTACCTGACTAAATTTTAGATCTTCAGATCGTCTAGGCTACCTATATTTAACGGAGTGCAGCAGAAAGTCTTTCAAAGTATGTTATAGCCTTTCTCATTTGCATGTCCTGGATTTTTATAGCCTAAAATGTGTTATACTTTATGATTTTATTGACAAAAATTCCTCCAATAAATTCGAATGTAATGAAAGGTCCCTTTTAGTCTTTCACTTTCAACTAAAAACTCTTCCTCGTTCTATCATAGTTTTAAGGTTTATTGAAAGTACTAGCTAGGTACAGGACAAAAAAGTGATGGTGTAAAAGTTTCTCTCTAGAGCTTGAGCCATAACTACCAAGTAGCCTGCGCACCAAAAATTAATAATACCTACTAAAATAGTCTAGAATGTGATATACTACTACCTATAGCCTAGTAGTAGGTAGGCTACTACCTAGGTACTACCTACAGCTACCTAGAGGTATGCTTAACCCAGCTCAAGTCCAAGCCCCAATTCAGATGCTTTCAGACTGGACCTATGGTAATGACGTTGTTGGTACGGTATATAGCCAATGAAGTCATAGGCTATCAGCCTAACCCAATCTGGCAAAATACAGCCTAGGGTACAGCAAGGGAGCCTACCAATAGGCTAAAGAGCATTCCCTGGGTCAAAATTTTGGCTATACGCCTTGAGTCAAGAGAACCTAAGCTACCTACCTAGCAGTAGTACCTAGGGATACTAGGTACTATAGTCGATAAAGAGCAGGTTAACCTATCTATGCAATTAGGCTACACCAGCATACCTTAATTGTGTGGGACACCTAGCCTAAACAATTACCTTTCCAGCATTGCTATCCGAATACTATAAGGGCAGATGTTTGGGCTTAAAATAAGCTACTAGGTACTACTAGGGTAATTCATTGACTTCAGGCCATCTTCTGCTAGTGAGATACCTAGGCTAGGTACCTAGTACCTAGTACCTAGGTACTAGGTATACCTAGCTAGCTACTTTGAGCTACCTACCTACCTAGGTATTTACCTAAATGCTCAAACTCGTCTACGCCATAGGCAATTTCGTATCATTTGTAATTAAATTACTATCTATATATAACAAAATTACCCTTAAAATATTCACAGTCTTCTATGTACTTACCGCCTTCAAAACTGTAACGGTGGCTAAGAACGAAACACCCAATCAAAGACGGAGGACGGAGGTCAGTGATACCGTCCCGAACCCGAAGACTTTTAAATTTTGACATTTCAAAGTTTAAAGGGCGCGAAAAACAAAAGAGCAGCGCTTGAACGAAGGGCGACTGAAATAAATAGATAGATAGCAAACACATACGACACAATCTTCAGTTGCATTTCATTATTATTTATCTATTCTTCGAGTAAATAAGTTTCGACGGGGGCAATTATAAATCAAAGTTAATAGCTACATTGAAGTTAATGATATGTGGTCATTACTTTTTGTTTCTTTCAGATGGAGAACATTGGTTTAACGATATACTTAGTCGGGTTTCATTTTTCTTTCTAAGATGATTAAATATCTTTTCTCAAGATTACTTAGACAAGGAACTCGACATCATAAGTAAACAATTAACCCATTACTTTACTCCGTGCCCATGTTATCGAAATGGCCATCGCAAAACCGATAAAATGCATTTTCGAAATCATGAAAATTGCGACTGAAGGTATTTTAAATACCATATAGTATAGAGAAGACAAGTAAGGACGTGACTATAGCTAATCGAACCAGAATAGCTTTATTTGTTTTTTCTTGTGAAGAGCTCTTATATAAATAATATTTATCGGTCGAAACATAGCGGCTTATTCAAACCTCTCGCTTCCTTTTATGGGCCCGACAAGAACTATTAAATTGTTAGATTGCCGAAATAATCCAGCAAAATATAAACCATTGAGAAAATTTTTATTTCCATGCTCTAACTTTTGACGTCAATCGCGATAGTTAAAGAAAATTAAAATTTTAATAACGCGACATTTGAAATAAGCACCGATGACGTCATTAAAAACACCAACACTGACCTAACTACACATATAAATTGGATACTGTTGACAAATTTGGCCTCGAACTTACATTAGTGAAAGGGGACGTTAATCGTAATATCAACACGAGGAAGATATCAAATACAAAGACATATAGTTTAAAATACAGCAGTAAGAGAGCAACTCAAATTTATCATTCGCTTCATCGACTTAACTTTCAAGATGGAGACGAGATGCTTGACAATGACCGGGACAATCGGAAACCATCTTGACATAACATTTATCGGTCGTGACGTCACGATAAAGTTCTTGAGGAATAATAAAGTTTAAGACATTCGTTGTCCCAGGATTGTTTTTCGGTATTATATGCAAGAAAATAATATATGGCCCTCATCCACACAACTACAGTGGTAAGAAGCCATAGTTTATCATGACAAAGTTACTTTCGACCTGGATTACACGCCAATGGTAGGATGTCAACAATCCCTTAAACTTCAAAACAAAAGTTGATTTGGTTTCATGCAAATATAAATCAAAGCTACCTAATTACCGTAGACACGAATGGAAGTTGCAGTGTTATTTACGATGTCATGTTCTATTTTACGGGGTCCATAGAGACAAAGGTATTCCCGGGCCTTGTCAGGGAAAGATTCTTTAAGTTTAGGTTAAGTTAGGTTGTTGCCTTTCCCTTTTGTAACATTTAGCTAGTACTGACAATTTTTCCCACAGGGAGTTAATGAAACTAATGCAGTGCACTGTAGGCATACGTCTCAAGGTTCTTTGCAGCGTCCCTTCTGCCCCTAGCTGCAAACCCTATTAGGTAGGTACTCTGCCATTCACTAGTAGGTACGTCCATTCATATTCTCCCTCTTCCATCTTTGGTCCCCCTCTCCTAACTAGCTATTGTTTCATAGCGCAACTAACAGCCAGGTGTCACTCCTGTTGCAACTCAAACCTTTTTCACCCTCGATTTTCCTTTCAGCACTGAATGACTTCTTAGGTCCCAGCACTTGGCATAAGTTTTATATTCCAGTTCCTATGGACAAGTTTGAGAACTTGGAAACCTTAACTTGGCTTAAGCTAACCTCACTCTGGACAAATATGTAGAGTGAGAAGCAGATATTACTGTGTCAACCTGGGTGTAAAACAGCAGGCATACTACTAACAATCTGGTAAACTTTTACGTTAAACCATTCTCACATTTTAGAATTGAAAATATAATGTTCTTATGTTTCAATGTTTGCTGTAAACATTATTGACTCTTCGTAAACTGTGCTGCATTACCATATTACTAGCACTGATCCCTTGATTCCCATGTTGTGTACCAGCCCATTTGGAATGAATGGTAAAACATAAACAAAAGACTTAATATTTTAAATAATAGTTTAAAGTGTAATAATACCTACAATAGTTTTGATGTAAAGGTAACTGCCACAAGACAAGTGACCAGTGTTTATACACCAAAGGTGTTACTAGAAACTTAACCTTACCTAGTGGAGTGCAACACCTGGTAAATATATACAGTTTATTCATCTGAAAACTTCATATGATTTTTCTTACAGTTTTGATAGTAATTTGTAAGCTGTATTTTATAATTTTGTTCATTTTTTGTTTCTTTTTTCCTCAGAATCTTCAATGAGCAAGTTTGATGTAGTACCTTTTGAGATATGTACATATGCAGAAGGGTACATTTATCAGGAGCATCAACAAGTAGCAGCTCATGGGCTCTTATATTTTTCCCTGTTATTGAATGTTGTTACATAAAATATGAAACATTTATGGTGAGACTGGTGGAATTTTAATTTAAAAAATGTATCTGTAAAAATGATTTGTAAAAGCTATTTGGTTGGTTTTCATTTCATGGTAATTGTGTCAATAGCCTATATGTACTACATTAGTTTTACCTCTTGATATAAATTACTTGTATTCAAATTAGGACTGTATACCCTTACAATTACCATTTATCTGAAGAACATTGTTTCCCAACTATTCTAATTCCAAATTTTGTATACATCAAATTGATATATCTTACATTATGAATGTTTCTGACATGGGGCACTACGTGTGTTCTCTGTGTAACATTTCTTTTGGGGAATTATCTGTCCTTCACCTCCACATGGGAGTTCACGTAGAATTTGTTGGTCCAAAAGATAGTCTTCAAAGTGAAACACCAGAAACCAATATTTTGTCTGAAGATAAGGAATCTGAGGAGAAAGAAGAGTATCAGTGCAAAGTATGCCACAAGTTTTTCAGTGATCGTATCTTCTTCTCATTTCATAATCTTGCGCATTATGAAGGAAAAAGCTTCCAGTGTAAGATATGTGGATCGGTTTTCTCGTCAAAAAGTGGTGTGTATAATCATGTTTGTAGTCATATTAGTGAAAAGCTTTGTAGGTGCACTAGAGGTCATCTTTCCCTGCAAGGAAAAGATGATCAGCCAAGAATATTTGAAAGTGCAGATGACTTACTAAAATGTGGTGTATGTGATGGAGGGTTTAGTACAAAGAAAAGACTAGAAAATCATATTAAAAAACACAAGGAACATAGTTGCCCCATTTGTAAAACATCTTACAATGGGCCACTTGATTATGAGAAGCACATGAGACGCCATTTTCAAGTCTCAGTGCATGTTTTTCGATGCGAGATATGTTTTGAGACTTTTTGCGATAGGAAAGAGAGAGATCATCACATGAGAATCCACCAACCCTCATACAGTGAGGAAATGAACCCGACTGGTCAAACCTGTGTTCCAAAGACTACTGCATTGAAAGATGGGAAATCTACGGATAATCATGAAGCAATTTCAGAAGAAAAAATCTCCAAAAAATTGAAGTCAGAGCATACACAAGAAAGTGAAAAAAATTTTGGGCTAGACCATACAATTAATGATGCTCTTAAAGCTGTTGGTTCATGTAAAAAAAGGAGTGATCTGCGCAGTATACTTAAGGTTATTGGTGTTTCACATGGGGCAATGAGTGGGTCATCAGAAAAAGCATATAAACAGTCAGATGGTGGAAGCTTGGTGAATATCAGTGAAATCAACATACAGAATTTCACAGCTCTGAAGTCCAAGAGAGGCTATTCTACAACAGTTGGAAAGAGTACAAGTAATAATTTCATTGTAAAGTGTGGTGCTGGTAAAGAATATACAAAATATGAATGTAAACTTTGTTTCAAAGTGTGGAGAGACAAACCTGCATTTTGGCACCATTTGGTAGAGCACTCTGAGGATGTTCCTTATACATGTAAGATTTGTGTGGAGATCTTTGATGGACCAGATTCATGGGAGCGTCACATAAAACGAAAATGTGGCTGTGCCCTTTGTGGAAAGCTGATCAAAAGAGTAAATTATGGTCACCACAGCAAAGTCTGCCATGTCAGTAACCCTTTCAAGTGTCTTGTTTGTATCAAAAGATTTTCGTCATCAGACGTTTTTAGAGAGCACATGAAAACTCATTCCAAAGAGAGGTCATGTAGATGCAAAGTATGTGGAGAAGTACTTCTTTTGAAATATGAAGTAGAGAAACATAACAAAATGCATGGCACAGAAAGTGTAGATTCAGTTTCCACAAGTGAAGATGAGGAAGATCCTTTCTTTGCAGTATCAAGTGCAAAAACCTCTTCTTCACATCAAGTAAAGTCAGAGCAGTCGTTACAAAACGAATATATTCCTTACAAAGAGACAGACATGAAAATGCCAATTTCATCCATAAAAACAGAGTGTGATGTTGAGTCCAGTGCTCTGCACACACTTGATACCATAATAGTCAAGGAAGAACCATTATTCGAAGAGAAAAGGTTTTTTGACGACACTGGACTAACAAGAAATATGGAACAAAATAATCTTGTGATAGTGACTGGTGAAGGAGACAATTCTAATTTGGATGAAAGTGTAGCAGATCCATTAGCATAAAACCTATTTGGAAAGTTTTAATAGCTGTACTATTTTATACATGTTGTGCAATTAAACATTTTAATCAAACCCATTAATTGATTCCTTTGACTCACCTATGCTTGGCCCGAAGAATTTGTTTTCAACTGTTCATACTTACACATACACTATTTTCTGCTTATACATAATAAATACAGCACAATTATGTGAATGTGTGCATGCCTGTATATGTATATTTATACATATACAGCCAGTCCCCGGGTTACGACGGGGGTTCCGTTCTTGAGACGCATCGTAAGCCGAAAATCGTCGTAAGCCGGAACATTGTCAAAAATCCTAAGAAAACCTTACTTTTAATGCTTTGGGTGCATTCAAAACTATGTAAACTGCATTCTTATTGCATTTTTCATCAAAAAAAAGTTTAAATATTGATTATTTTGCATTTTTGGTGTCATATTTCATTTGCCAGATCAGCGTTTGTAGGCGTCGTAACTGGAACATGCGTCGTAACCCTGGAAATAATGTCTGATGAATATAATTGAAAAGTGTCGTAACCTCGGAATGTAAGCCGAGACCTTATTAACCCGGGGACTACCTGTACTTCTGCTGCTACGTATTAATAGTATATGAAAGAATGCTGCCATATGGAACAAGCGATAAGGCCATTATCATATCAGTGCATCATAACAGGAAAAAAAAGTTGAAGTACTTCCAAAGATGGAGGGTTTTAACTTTGTTGACCAAAGGTGAAACTCAGTTACTTCTTTTTGTACGATTTCCATTTCATGATTAAAAATTTTCTCACTAAACCTGTAAACTTACTTTGCTTCATGGTAATACTGCCATGTTATAACAGGGAATGGTGTCACCACGTGTGGAAAATTTGTCCTTCTGTACGAATCAAAGTAAGGTTGATCATTTTCATGGGTTTTAATAGTTTTCCTTAGCATGAAACTGAACTTTTGTGATAAAAGTCTGAATCCAATTCATTTTGGAATGAGGATTGGCATATACTATTAGAAATGTAAAATTACATCCAAATGTGTTCTTTTTGGCTTAATGTTTTGGCCATGCGTTTATTCCCACAAAGTATACAAACCACCTTTCATATACAGGTGTTCTTAGTGCTATCAAGGTTATTCTAGGTGGAAGCCAGTGGGGAGGGGGTGAGATGGAATTGCCTGTGCACTTGTCTGGTTGATGAGATGACCAGAATACACATTCTATAGGTACATGGAGGGAAAGTTTAACCATTTTGGTTTTGGCCATAATGATACCTTAGGAGAAAGCTGTGTAAATAAAATTCAATGTTTCTTTACACGAGTCTCATGTCTGGGAAATGCAAAGGGATTTGGAAACCAAGAAAAGTAACACAGAAGGGCTCTTCCTCAAAATGAGAAAGAGCCCATGTATTTGCAGGAGTGTTGGTGGCAAAATCATCACATGAACTTTAAAAATTCTAAAACAAAGAAATGTAGGAACATGAAAATCAGCATGACTTTATATTTTTGCATTGTGAGCATCCCCACAATGTTTAGAAATACAACTTCTAATTACATCATAAATAATAACTTTTTTAGTATTACATAAGAAAAACAGACTGAGACAGTAGTAAAATAAATCCTGTGCTAGCCTATAACCTGTTTAACTGACACCAGCTCTACGTAATTTATTGAATTAATAAATATTTAATCAACATCCAACACAACCATAATCCAAAAATTTCAACATTTACATAAACTAATTCTGTACATTAACGAAAAATCAATAAAAAGTTGATTAAGTAATTTTTAAAACAATGGTTTTGTGAAGGTTTTAACAGTACTAGTCACACTGTTATCATTACCATTAACATTTTTATTTTTTCCTTTGCAGGATTGGGCATGGAATGAGTCTTGTCTGTCTTAGAGATTTCTGCCTGAATTCCCTTCTAGTTTATAGCTTCATCTATGGTTCTCTCTTTGTTTGTCCGTCTGCACTTTTTCTGTCAGCCCTCAGATCTTAAAAACTACAAAGGCTACGGGGTTATGTGATGGGGGGTGGTGGGGGGGGGGGGGGTGGGGTGTAACGGGGTGGGATGGGGGGGGGGGGGGGGGGGTTGGGGTTTTGGGTTTTAAATTGATATATTAATCACCCACCATCCAATCATCAAACATACCAAACTGCATCCCTCTAGCCTCAGTACATAGTTTTTACTTATTTAATGTTAAGTTTAGCCATGGATCATGCATCTGGCTCCACTAGAGGTGCCAGCCACCAATGCATCTTCAACTGACTGCATCTGGGGAGCAACAGAGCACTGCCCAGTCATGGCTGAGTGTTTCATATTGCAGGATACCTAAAGTTTCATACAGCATTAGTAAACGATGTACAGCAACTTGATTGCACTGAAGAAACTGGCGCATTCTTTACTGGTTTTAACTTGCTGCCTCTCCCCTCATCAATTACCAATGCCAGCTCCATCTTTGAGATACCCACCTATTTTCCAGCCTCTGGACACCAATCTTCCAGAAACTCTCTCACTTGAAATATATTCTCAATGCACTGCAGTCATGTACTGCATCTCAATATTCTAAAGTGACTTTAAAATCTCCATTTCCTGTGTGTCATTGTCTCCACTTTTGCTCTATTTATTGAGATACATACCTACTCTTATTTACAAACAATTCAACAATCTCTTCCCACTTCACCTATCTGTTACAATTTATTTTTTTCTTCCTTTTCAGTCTATAAACATAAGCTTCAAGAATCAGTGTCACCGAGATAGCAGAAATGTCCAAATTTTAGCAAGGCCTGCCCTTTCACCACAACAGTTCTCCTCCTTCTCTTAATTAATTACTCTCTTACAATTTGGGCAATGAAAATACCTTATACATTTCTATTTTGCAATTCTAAACTTCTCCAGTGATAAATTATGGTCATCATTTGATAAATTATGGTCAGCATAAGCTGGGTTTTGCTTATAGATATTATTCGTCCTCTCTCCTAAATTCTACTCATCTTTTGAATATTTCTACATCTTTCTCTGATTTTTCAATTGACACCACATCTACTTTAAATTTAAATTTACATTCAATAATGTGATGGGTTCTAACTGGCAGTAGCATTTGTAGTAATCTTATCTCCTGATCATATCTGGGATAATAAAATAAAAATAAAAATTACAAATCTATTTCACTTGTATGCAAACAGCATACTGTCCTTCACGTAAGAACTCCAGTAGAGACAGACAAGCATTCTTGACATAAAAAAAATTAATCCAGATAAATGAATGAAACAAAGACAGAAAAAATCTGATAATACAGTTATCAAGCAATGTCCCTGAATGACAGAACCTGCTCACTGTAAAGCGCAACTACCTATATATAAATGACAAGATGAATTTAGTCACAACTAAATATGACACATTACAAGCGAAATTGGAAAAATCACTAAAGGATACTAATTTATACGAATTAACACTTATAAAATACCATACAGCATTTTTGTAAAGATTAAAAGTTAGTATAAACTGGTTTGAAGAAGGCATTTCATGAAAATTAAGTACGTAAATATTTCAAAGGGTAAAAAAAAATTCTTGAATAAATTATGACATTTTAGTAATGCAAATTCAAATTATTTTATTAACTTGGCATCTATAACAAGAATTCACTATCAGATAATTAACAAGAAAACAAATTACAGTTTATGCTAATGGGTCAACAATATTTTCATCTTGGTTAAAATCATTTGCCTCATCAGTCACCATGACGACATACCTTTGCTCTACATCTGTAGTCAATACAGCATCATTAAAAACATTTTTGTCTTCAAAAAATGGTTCCTCCTTGACAATTATGGCACTCAGTGTGTTAACAGACCCTGATTCAATGTAATTTTCTGTTTTTATTGAAGACAAAGGCACTTTCACATCTCTTTCTTTGTCAGAAACATCTGATGTTTGTAGTGAATGCTCTGATTTCACTTTACACAAAGGGTTTTGAGCACCTAATGTAACAGTCAACAACTCATCTTCGCTTAGCAGTGGCATGGAGACTAAATCTATGCTTTCTTTCTTGTGCATCTTGTTATGCCTCTCTGCTTCATATTTCAGAAGTAGTACCTCCCCACATACTTTGCATCTGCAAGCCTGCTCTCTGGAATGAGATTTCATGTGTTCCCTAAATAAGTCAGATGTTAAGAATCTTTTAAAACAAACAAGACACTTGAAAGGGTTATTGACAGGGCAGGCTTTATTGTGAACAGCATAATCTATTCTTTGCATTAATTTTCCACAAAGGGCACAGGTACATTTCTGCTCTTTATGAACCTTCCATGATTCTACATCATCAAAGACTTCAACACAAATTTTGCATGTATAAGGAACATCATCAGAATGCTCATGTAAATGCTGCCAAAATGCATGTTTCTCCTTCCAAACACTGAAACATAATTTACATTTGTACTTTCCACTTTCCTTACGCTGACTTGATTTCCTCTCAAAAATATTGCAACCATTTACAACTGTTGCCTGGTATTCTTTTGGAGACTCCTTGGAAACCACTTCAATATCATTCGAGTTTTCACTGACTAAGTCACTCTTTGCTTTTTCAGATCTCTTCAGTACAGTTCCACGTGAAACACCAATATCCTTGAGTATACTACGCAGATCACTCCTCTTTTTACCACGAAACAAATCCTGTGAAACTGGGGAACGTACAGTTTGAGGAACTGTCGTAGTGGTACTGAATGGTACAAAATCTGTATCACTTCCTTGCAAACACCCTGACTTCAGTTTTTTGGAGCCTTTTTCCTCGGAAATATCTTTACAATCATTCCAAACTTCCCCATCCTTCAAAGCAGATGGCTTTGGAACACCACTTTGATCTGTCAAGACCATTTCCCCACAGTATGAAGAAGAATGAACCTTCATGTGGTCATCCCTCTTTATCCTGTCGTCAAACGTCTCAAAACAGACCTCGCATCGGAAAAACATCACATAAGCATGGTATACCATGTGCTTATCATATTCAACTTGACCTTGATAAGACCTTTTACAAATGGAGCAACTGAAATGTCCCATATGCTTTAGGGTATGCCTGTCCAGTCTCTTCTTTGTACTATATCCTCCATCACATACCCCACATTTATGGAGGTCATTTGCACTTTCAAATATTTTTGGCTGATCATCCTTTCCTTGCAAGGCAAGATGTCCTCTTGTACACTTGCAAAGCTTTTCATTGACATGACTACATACATGATTATACACAGCACTTTTTGTTGAAAAAACTACACCACATATTGTACACTGAAAACTTTTACCTTCACAATGAGCACGCATATGAAAGGTGAAGATGCCCAGATTATTGAAATATTTCTGGCATACTTTGCAATAATACTCCCCTTGCTCATCAGAACTTTCCTTAACTTCAGACACCATATGACCTCCTGGTATTTCAACAGAAGAGCTGCCTTTTGGACCAACAAGCTCTATATGAACTCCCATGTGGAGGTGAAGAATTGACAATTCCCCAAATGCAATGTTACACCAAGAACATACATAGTGACCCATATCTGAAACATTTATAACTTTCGAGATATTTTATACTTGCAGACTAATGTACGTACTTAGTAATACATTTTTTGTCAGTTAAACAACAATCATAAACTTTACAGTTCCTAGAAGAAATATATAGTGTATAAATATATAATGTATATAAAACTATGTATCAGTCACAACAAATATTGATTAAATATATGTAATCTACTATATGTACTATATATACAAACATAATAAAAAAAAATTAGTTAATATCTAATAACTACATTGTCAACAAAACGGGAAATCTTCTCAGCCTTACCATCAATAGTATTTGCTTTTCTAGTTTAGCCAAAGTTCAAAATCAAGTGTTCTTAATGTGCCACTCACACATGCCTCTGTGATGTCAACACCCCTGTAAAGCAAAGAGAAAGGGTACATCAGTGTTCTGGGAGACAAAGATTCTATATGTCAAAGTTCTTTCACTTCCACTTGTTCCAATTATCAGTTCTCATTTACAAACCAAGAACAAATCTTGAGATCTGACTCAGCAATTTTGTTATATTACCTCAAATTTGATACAAAACCTCACATTAAATTCTAGGGCCAGCACTTGAATCTACAAATATGAGTCAGTGGTTTGGATAAAGTACTATACTAAAAATACTGATTTTACTCAAATGGTCTGTTACTTTGACAAGGATTCTCACATTCAGAATTCCTCTTTTCTCCACCTTTTCTATTTCATTTCTGCCACTTCTTTGATTTTATATTCCATAACAACCACTTTCTAATACATACCATATTATTATTCCATATCTTCCAATTCTCTAAGTTCCTATTGGCTTGCTTCTTTGAGTTTTATTCTGTATACAAGAGGGACTCATAAGGAAGTGGGTCTACAATGCTATGTATTAGCAGTCTTTTGAGGCATTAGTATTTCACTTTGTGATTTATGTTAAGTGGATTGACACTGCAGATTTGGGAAAACTATTTTTCTCAAAACCATTATAAAGGATGGTTTTTTTTAACTAGCTCATGAATCCCTCTTGAACTAAAACACAAAGCTTGTGTTTTCCCAAAAAGTACGAGTAGCTAAGATGCATGGTATCCATCCAAAAACTGGAAAATACAAACACATCAAAGGCCAAGAGAGTTTGGATGACTTTCAAGTGAAGAGAGGTCAGTCACAGAAGAAGTAGTAAAAATGAAAGTAGCAAAACACAGACCATGGAGATGACGCAAAAATCAAGAAGAAATGACACCGGGGTTAGATGAAAATTCAGTCAGGGGTACAGAAGATAAAAGAGAATGGGAAGAAGTAATTACACATGGATGACAATTTTACTTTGCTCTATGCAGTTTGGTACAACATTCCCAACAGCTCAAAGAAAATGCATTGATAATCTGGAGTACAGTGATAACTGGAAGATATTTGAGACTACCTTACTGATCTCACTGAATGTTAAGACTAATACCTAGCATATGCAACACAAGGGAATGAATGAACCTTTAACAATCCCAATTTAAGATATGACAATAAAAAATCACACATAATGGTAAAATACACTTCCATACCTTGAATACAATCGGTCAGAGCATACGACAGTTCTAGCCTTCTCATTACACAGGCCATAGGCATTGCAGCAATGATGCACTTGGTGAACAAAGGTTATAACTGGACGCTGTAAAATATACAAATAAGCAATTATCCAATTTCTTAAATCAACTGGGAGTGCATAGAAGTTAACATTATTTGTACGGGCAGTGAAAGCTTCAGTATAAATATGATCAAAATAAGTACTCTTTCTAAAACTGCAGAATCCAATGAGTAATACTTAATCCACCTGACTTGGGCCTTCAATTTTGCCTTTTCATCACATGTTCAAGCAATTCCAAAATTATTTTGAGTCTCTTCACCATGATTCTTAACATTTTGTAGTCATGCCTCTTCACTGTCTTTATTTGACCACATATTACATTTAAATTTAGTAGTCAATCTGGCCCCTAATTTTCCTAATACAGCACCACATAAACTATTCCACATGGCACTGCATTTTCTACTTACTACTCTTACGAGAGATTTTATTTCGCCTAAGGATGCTGAGATTACCTTATTGAACAAAATATCTTTTATAACCAAAGGATACATAAAGAGCAATAATTTATTACGTTTAAATGTCTGCATTATAATGACAAATTCTACATAAGGTATATCACTGATATTTATTCAAATACATATGGTAAAAAAATGTAAAAATGTTATTCATGAATACAAACCACAGCCTTATATAAACCTAATGCTTTGATTTGAACTGGGTAACTGTACACAGATTTAGCAAAATGATGATGACCCTGCTAGGCTGATACCATAAGTGGTGAGAACACTTCCTAAGAAGGGTGGAACCCTAAATCATGCATCTTCCCTGTTCAGTACGCTTTGCTCCTAAAAAGGCAAATGCATGCACACCAAATCGAAGAGAAGGGGGAGGGTCATAAGATAGTTTAACAGCTATGTAAGCACACAAAGAAAAAGAAAGTCTTAAAAGTCGTGCTAGAAATCAGCAACTCTTCCATTATGATATCCCTGGGTAAAATAGTAGCAGTGTTGCACCAAATCATTCATATACCGGATGTCAGCTCACATGAGTCAAGGGGACTGATAGCCAATTAAAAATAGTAGGGTAAAGAAGGTGGAGACAAGAGAGCTGAACAGGCAAAAGAGCATGTAAAATGGTGGGAGACAAGCGGAATTGACAAGTCAAAAAGAGTAAGTAAAGAGGTGGGAGACAAGAGGAACTGACATACCAAAAAAAGGAGGCAAAGAGGTGGAGACAAGAGGAACTGACATACTAAAATGATGAGGTAAAGAGGTAGGAAACAAGAGGAACTGACATACCAAAAAGAGGAGGTAAAGAAGTGGGAGACAAAAGGAACTGACAGGCTAAAAAGAGTAGGTAAAGGGGTGAGAGACAAGAGGAACTGACAGACAAAACAGAGCAAGTAAAGAGGTGGGAGATAGGGGGAACTGACATGCCACCTTCAAGCAGTCAGGAGGCAGTGCCTTAGAGTAGGTTAGGTTAGTTCAAGAGCAGCGCCAAGGTGCCATAGCTTAAGTTATGCTGAGAAAGGTTAGAGTAAGATGCATCTAAACCTTTCGCTAGTTTTTGTTTCATAGGCTCGAAATTTCAGTTTGATATTGGAGTTTTTTGTTGCAATCTCAAGTAACCAAACATGACTAGTGAAAGACTCACGCTTAAATCTATCACAAATTTACCGTTACAGAGATAGCTATTTACCGTTTTTGTTTATTTCTAGCCATCTAGTATTCCAATGGTGATGGTACTGAATATGGTGCTCATGGGAATTGAATTGTATAAAGACTTTAGGGCAAAGGCCAAGCCCTGGGATCTATGAGGTCATTCAGCACTGGGTTATTCAATTGTTAAGAGAGGATATAAAAAGAGGTAGAGTAAAAAGAACAAAAGGAGCTACAGCTAGAGGCCAAAAGCGTTCCCCTCCCATAAGCATTGTGCCATCGGTGCACCTCACGTGGTGCACTGTAGGCATTAATATTTCTTAAATTAGGCTAGGTAACTCATTGCCTTTACGGTATGCTATGGTACAGCCTATTGCCTAGGGTCTGCTGAAGTTAGGACGTTCGGGTAGTTAAGAACAACTTAATTTTTCGGTAATTACATCATTACGTACAAAATAGAATATAGAATACGTAGCTTAGCTAATTACATTAGGCCTATCCCAACAAAATAAAACAAAACATCTTTACCATAGGCCTAAAGAATTTGCTTGCTAAGATGTCCCTCTGGCCGTCAAAGACCTATCCTAAATGACGAGGTCTTCTGATGCTTTCCAAGGCAGAGGCTGACGAATCTAAAGCAACAACAACAACTTGGGAAGTTTTGTTTGTTTTTGTTTTCTTCCTCCCAAAAGCAAAACTTTTTGAATGACGTCACGCCTGATGTCCTGCGACATATTGAGATAAGATACAGTTGCGCTGTCTCGGACTCCTTTTTCGGCTTCCATCTTCAAACTCAGACTACTAGGTACTCTCAAGGCTGACAGAAATGGAGGTATTTATTGAAATATACCTTAATTATCTTCTCTTATTTATTCATCTTCTCTTATTTATGTCGTCATGTAATGGACATATGACAGTTATCCAGTTCATAAGCGTACTGCTGCTGGTCATTGGTTGTCACCGAAGTCATCATGTCAACGAGTCTTAAAATTAAACGATAATTATTCTGCTACTATAATCAAATAAAAATCGTTAGCCCCACACAATTCTTGTCCATGGAAGTAATAGGCGTGATCCTGTAAATCAAATTTTCTCTGTATTATTCCATGATAATTAAAATTGTCACTGTTCATTTTCAAAATACACGGCCTGATAGGCCTATCTCAAAAGAAAAATAAACATTTATTTTTTTTATTTATTTATTGCTATTTATTATTATTATTATTATTATTATTATTATTACTATTATTATTTTGCTTTACGTTTATCATAGATAACCTCTCTCTCTCTCTCTCTCTCTCTCTCTCTCTCTCTCTCTCTCTCTCTCTCTCTCTGAAACGTTGAGGCATTGACCGTTTATAACATTGCATTTACGTTCATTTCCCTGGCAGACTAAACCATGTATGCAAATTATCCACTTTTATCCTTTGTCGCAACTGTGTAATTTATTTAACCCCCTCTATTACTCGTTTACTTGCTGATAAACTGTGTCACATTTTTTACGTAGCATCGCTTGCCTTAATCCCTTCAAACAAAATTTCTTTCCACTGTAGGCAATTTCATGATTCTACATTTTTGTGTGCATTTCTATAACTCATGTAGCCTGAGATAGTCTTCTTAGTTCATTTTGCAATCACCTGTATTGTTACCCGTTTATGGAATCGGACTATTACCAACTAGGTTGCCTTGGATATTACTACAAAGAATTAATCCACACGATAATTCTGCGAGCTTTTACTCCAACATCAATTACCAGAATTCACAAAAGTCCTGTTCACGTAGATATGCATAGTGGTAACTTGTTTTCTCACGTACCCACTTGTAATTTAACTCCAAGACTGTCATATGAGCCTCTGCTGATTCTCCCTCCTGTCACATCACCTTTGTATAGCCACCCTACTAACCACTATAGATACTAACAAATGCTAGATATTTGCCCATGTTCTTACCATAGATATAGAGGTTCTTACCTTTCGGTGGCTTCACTCGTCAAGCATAATCAAGAACGACCGCCACGCCATTTTACAGTCTTATGTGAATGTACGTATATTTATATTTATAAAACATAGCCAAAAACTAACAAAAGTTAATGAACTACTACCTATATATCTAAACGGCAAAAATATACATTACAGAAAATCATTCATATTCATATCCAAGAAATTTATACAAAATAAACCTGTACTACACTTTTTTTTGGAAGTAGTTGCTTTTAAATAACTGAAATTTCGGTAACTTTCCTCTTCAAAGCCAACCACATTCATCACACCTGGTTACGTATGCTACTCCATTATGCTGGTGAATTTCTAATGTGGTTCACCAACATTTTCCAACCGTACGGTAGGACAGACCATATAATTCTTAATATTAATTTTAAAATATACGCTCTTATATTTTTTATGAACTTTGCATTCGAAATGTTTTCTTTTGGTGTGTCTCAAAGGAAATGTACGTATTGCATTTGACAACTTTTGGTTTTAGTTAATTTTATTTTCTGGCCTTTACATAAGCCACATGACTGGAATTAGATAGAGAACAAGTTCCCTGCCATAGTCTTATTTCACGATTATGTTCATTTTTACCTACAATTGACATTTATTACCCGGTTACTTATATCAAACGCAAACCAATCATCACACCTGGTTTCGTATCGACTCCATTGTGCTGGTCATTTCTAAATGTGGTTCACCAACACTTTTCCAACCGTACGGTAGGACAGACTCATATAAGTTTCTTAATCTTAATTTAAAAATATACGCTCTTATTTTTTATGAACTTTGCATTCGAAATGTTTTCTTTTGGTGTCTCAAAGGAAAGGTACGTATTGCATTTGACAACTTTTGGTTTTAGTTACTCAATTGTATTTTCTGGCCTTTACATAAGCCTCATGCCTGGAATTAGATTTTATTACCCAGTTACTTATATCAAACACAAACCAATCAACTCAAGAGGAACGAGAGGGGCTGATTAACGTCGCGTAGAAACGGCCGTTCCTGGTAGCTAGTCAAGTGTTATGTTGCAACTTATGTGAGGGGCATAGGACTCTATAGTCACGCAACCGCATCCCAACACACTTCTTTTTTATGGTGCTTTTACGTTGCATAGAACCAGTGGTTATTCAGCAACGGGACCAACGGCTTTGCGTGACTTTCGAACCACGTCGAGAGTGAACTTCTAACACCAGAAATACACATCTCTAACCCCTTCCAGTGAAAAGCCCGAGAATCGAACTCGCGGCCACCGAGGTGGCAGGCCACGACCATACCGACCAAGCCACTGAGGCGCTCCTACAGGCTTCTTGAAAACACTAAGGGCAGCGCCCTTCGGATTGAGACGCCTCGGTATGAAAAAAATAAAAACTTTAGATCTGAATAATAATTTGAGAGCGAATCAGGATTCGCTCTCCATTCAATTTCAATTAGAAGTCATGAAAGTCTCTGACCGTCTGGTAAATTGCCGTCACAAACTCCGTTGATTGAGTCCTGCAAAATTGCTATTACGAAAGCCTTCTGGATCAAGTTGCGCTTTTAATTGGAATTTCTGCGTTGCGTATTCCGATGTTGATTGCGTCTTGGGCTGCATGTAAATATATACCCTTATGAGAGAGAGAGAGAGAGAGAGAGAGAGAGAGAGAGTGTTTGGATTCACATGAATACAAGGAGTTTCTTCAGAAAATTACCTTAAATATACGAGAGAGAGAGAGAGAGAGAGAGAGAGAGAGAGAGAGAGAGAGAGAGAGAGAGAGAGAGTTCTGGATTCACTTGAGCACAAGTATCTTCAGAAAATTTACACTAGTTACTGAATTTCTTAGAGACTTTGGATTCACATGAAGAGCACAAGGAGTTTCTTCAGAAAATTACCCTCTAGTTATTGAATTTGAGAGAGAGAGAGAGAGAGAGAGAGAGAGAGAGAGAGAGAGATAAGCACCGTAAAGTAATCTGAAATTGTAGCCACCAAATTCAAGTCGCTAATTGAAGGAAATCGAAAGAAATGAAGCAACGTCAATATATCACATTTTATTAAAAAATTTAACATACTGACACTGAGTCATGCAGAATGACGAACTCTGGTCTTCAGAACCATATTTTCTTCTTTTTTTCATCTGAATTTCTTCCAAGAGTTGAATCTTAGGATTCACTAGATGCCATTTTTCTTTGATGCAAATTTATGGGAGATTATTTAACGAGATTAATTTTCATATCTTGCCCAGAAATTAGGACCGGTTATTTTAGAAAAACGAATATATATATATATCTATATATATATATATATATATATTATCAAATTCCATAAGCAAGGTCTCGAATCGAAGCTAAATTGACAAGAATATATCTTTCGAAATATCCTCAGATACTAATTATGATTTATGCTATTAAAAAAAACAAGCTACTAAAAAAAACAAGCATATAAAAAGGGAATATACAAAAAGGGGAATATACTGAAACATGGTTAAAAGAATTCCACAGAGTCGTAATGTAATGGAGGCGTATTTGTGGGAAATCCCAGTAGAGTATACATCTAATAAATACGTTATCCCAGCTTTGCGGAATCTGTAATCTGTGCTAAAATAAATACGCTTACATTGCATGCTGTCATGATAAATATTAAGTAACAATTACGGTAAAAAACAAGATAGCTAACGAGAAATAAAAATTAAAACGCCCGAAATAAGGTACGAGGAATATGCTTTCAAGGAAAATTCTGACTTATAAAAAAGAATGACACTAAAAATTGCCAGCGAAGTAAATGATTTTAATAATCGTTGTTTTAAAGAATTCTGTCTAAACAAAATTTATTTGCTTTTGAGGGAAATCTAAGAAAAAAATTATTTTAACCTAACGCCGATGCTAACTGCTATATACCGTTCAAAAACATAGAAAGTAACAATCGCAATAAATGTTTAACGTAAATATGATGTTTATTGTACAGAATTGTGATTAAACATCGTTTAAGTGAAATAATACCCAACTTCCTCAGCTAGCATTGAACTAGTGCTCATAATTGGCTATCTGGCTTATGACTACGTAATACCTGTTCTGTTATTATATCAAGGAAATATTTTGTCTTAAATAAAATTAAAAGTTAACGCCAAAATCACACGCCGACCGTCTTTTAAAACATATCTGGCCATCGTTGGGGCATTAAACAGAGGCTGTTCTTTTAAAGAAAGTTATACTGTCTCCCGAAGATCAACTGTTTTCTAGAGAGACCATATCATGGGACATCAACACGGGATTTGTTATCTAAAAAGATAAATCTCCTGGACATTGATCAGTTTTTTTTTCTTTAAAAGAGACCTCATCTCTCAGAATCAGGACTACTTGTTGTTTTAGGACTATCCACGGTCTAGGTATATAACTAGATACCTAGACCGCGGGATAATCTAAAAAAAAAAAAAAATTATCCGCGAAATCTCGGGGTGACGCTGTGGTTGCGAGCTCTCCTCCGAGCGCACCGCCCAGTGTTGGTCAGGGAGCTGATCATGCAGTAGACTCCAGCCGCGGTCTCCGTCACTGTGGAGCTGATGCGGCTGGCGGGCAACAGGAAGCCGTAGGTGCCCTGGTCGGGCAGCTCGATGGTGTACGAGAACGGTACCCCGAGTTCTCCGTAGGCCCAATCGTCCGTGGCCCCAGATGCCAGGCCGTACAGGGGCCCAGAGCCGCCCAGCTCGTACTCGGTCTGGCCGCCGGAGGCTTCGTTCACGGCGTTGGCGAACTTCTTGGCGAGGCCCTTCAGTTGCTTCACGTTGGAGGGGGGGTCGCGGGTCCAGCCCCAGGGGTACAGGACCGTCTGGCCGAAGCTGTGGAAGGTGATGAAGAGGTCGATGTCTTCGATGGTGTTCATCATGCGCTGCAGGCCGAAGGTCTCCGGCTCGCTGAAAGCTTCGACGCCCTTGTACGTCTCGCTGCACGGGTTGCTGGAGGCGCCCACGCCCCACTTGAGACTCCAGTTGCGGTTGAGATCGACGCCCCGGCAGCGGGCGATCAGGCCGCCGTTGTCTCGACGGTTCTTCCTCCACAGTCTGGAAGTAGGGGGGATTGACTGCATTAGGGAATCATCTCTCAGATATCTAAGTTATTAACTATATCATTTCTCTAGGAATCGTCTATATACTATTACAAGCTTGTTCCATCTGACGGTCATTTCAAACGCCCATCTTTCATTCCCCAGTAGCTCCCCCCCCCTCAAGTTCCAAATACCAGGCAAAACTTTCCTGCCAATAGTAATGTGGGGAACATTTTCATTTACTTTTATAGAAAGTAAGATTACAGAAACTTCAATGGGGGTCCGGAGGGGGTACTGCTACGCTGGAAAATAAAATACGACTGCTCGACATACCTTGCCCTGTTGGACGAGAACGTGAACTGGTAACCGTCAGGATTGGCAACCGGGACGAAGTACCACTCTGTGACGTCCAGGAGATCTCTCCATTCGGGGCTCAGGGCGACTTGGTGCATCAGGTAAGTCGTTACTGCTGGGGATATCCACTCGCGAGCGTGGATTCCTGCGGGAGGTACCGAAGGAGAGGGAAAAATGTGTATTAGGTGACGAATCCTAATCAAGGCAAGAGGTAACGGAAGATTCGCAAAACCCACTACTTAAATAAAATCTAATACGTAAAACACAAGTGAAAACATGCAGATCTGTGTACTATAGTAGATTCACATCAGCCGTGCATTTGATGTCTAGGCCTGTCCCGTACGTACGGGACGTGCCTAGACATCAAATGCACGGTTGATGTGAATCTACTATAGTCTCCTATGGGGTATACTGGACCTAGTTGTAGGAGCCCGGGCTCTTGAATAAAATTAATTACTTGGTATGCTTGTAGAAATGATAACTTGGCATCTACCATTTACCGTAAGTTCTAGGCTATCAATATTTTAGACAACTGTTTAGTTTAAATTTACACTGGATGTCCACTTCTATCAATACAGATGTCATTCTTACTAAAAAGGTCAATAATAAACCATCAGTTCTAAGTCACCGATGCTTAGGCAACTGCTGTTTAGTTTAAATTGACACTTAAATGTTCAGTACTCTCTATACAGATGCTGATATGGTTAAGAATATAAATAACAAGTACAAATGTCGCTACTGCTATATTTAGCAAAGAATATTACGCTTAAATAAGCACTGCCACCACAACATCTACCTCCTTCAATCCAGATCTTCTTCTTGGGACCCGTCGTATTGGGGTTGGTAATCCTGACGACCAGGACCTGCCTGCCTTCGGCGGTCGTACTGGCGGAGGCTATGTGCACGTTGTTGCCTCCTGTCACGTTCAGCCACCCTAGGAACCCCTCGATGTCATCCAGGTCGTGGTACGAGGTCCAGTCCATCTGACCTGGAATGCGTTCAGAGTTAGTATGTCACGGATGGTGTTTACGATACGTCAGAATAGGTTAACTTCTCATTACATTCGTCCATTTTATATTAAAAACTTTGGTACGTTCAGAAAATTCTCAAACTGTTGACTGTGTCAGTTTTACTCTCTTCAGATAAATTGGAAACCATGTGTTAGTCCTTTGACTACGTTCAATCTTTTTTTGTACGGTTTAAAAATCTATTTTATTTTGCATATTCTTATCATTTCTACTCACTAAAAATAAGTTTACTTCTCAGACCCAAGGTCTTGCTTAGACCTATACTACCTCCCTATGATGGGCACAAAAATGCATAATCTTTAAATAGGCCTACTTTTGAAGGCCGTACAGTCTGAAAAATAAAAACAACCTGCTCTAAAAATACTGCATTGGAAAATCATTCATGCATAAAAAAAAGAAGACACTACCTTGACCTAAACTGCATCATTACAGGACCAAATAACAGAAAACACTACATATTTAAAATGCTAAAAATTAGGTTATAGTACTATAAGTTAGTTTTGAGAGAGAGAGAGCATCAGCTAAGAACGGAATAACACAAAAAACTACATAAATAAAAAGCTAAAAGTAAGGTTATAGTACTGAACGTCAAGTTTGTGTGTGAAAGAGAGAGAGAGAGAGAGAGAGAGGTGATGTGGGGATCAAGTGAGAACAGAACAGAAAAAACCACATTCAAAATGCAATGTTAGGTTGCAGTATTATACGTCAAGTATTGTGTGTGTGAGAGATATCAACTGAGAACAGATCAGAAAAAAACACATTTAAAATGCTAAACGTTAGGTTATAATAGTACGAGTTAGTTTTGAGAGAGAGAAATCAGGTGTTATCTCCCTACCGGCTGCTCTCTTCCTCCTGCTCTTCTTGAGCATCATGTTCTCTCTCTCCTGCTCCACCAGTCTGAACACATCAGGCACCAAGACGCTGTGGCTGATTTCTGCCTCCCTCAGAGCGCGAGTCACCCGGTGGCTCAGGCTTGGCTCCACCAAAACCTGTTGCAGTAATAAATAAAAAACAAAGTAATTAGCTATACCCACTCGTTCTCAACAGAGCCGTGGTATTAACCCGGTAGCCATGTACCAACCAATGGCGCATCTTACACTCCAAGGTGCTAGTACTAAATTTGGCAGAAGCTCCTTAGGCCGTCGTGTTTAGTACTATAGTAGATTCACACAAAGGTGCATTTGATGTCGAGGCCAGTCCCTTACGACACTCCTGATTGGCTGCTGATAAGCCAATCACAGGGCTGGAAGCCCTCAGTCTCTAGAGAGTTCGCATAGGCAGGATGTACTTTCCACCTCTCCTGAGGGATACTTTTGAAAGTCTTATCCCTCAGGAGAAGTGGAACATACATCCTGCCTATGTGAACTTTCTCTCTCTCGAGTGTGTTTCCAGTCCTGTGATTGGCTTATCAACAGCCAATCAGGAGCGTCGTAAGGAATTGGTCTAGACATCAGATGCACGGTTGATATGAATCTACTATAGCCCCTCGGGATCAAAGTATTGTATACACCCATTTCTATAGTGTGGGGTCGACAAATTATATTAATGAACGATATCTTCGTGAGGCCGTTTAACTTTGCTTATGACTTTGACAAAGGTTGGAAGGCAATAACATCAGTATTCATACACCAGTAAAATATGGCTATTGTCTTATTTTTGCGTAATAGTTGTTTGGTCACTAGGCTCTGTATATCTATACTACTTGGTTATTTATTCTTCAGAATACGCAAGTGGTTTCAAGCAGAATTGCAAAACATGCAGTAGTACCATCAGTGTTGTCTTATTACAAATTACTCCTTTACTATCTAGAATACAAAAATATAAATCCAGTGATACCAAACTTTTGTTACGTTACCATAACATAAGGTTTTCTTCATATATAGTAGGTGAGGCAGCGAACATGCATAAGGTATAAAAAAGAAACAAATGAAAAAGTTGACCTATTGAAAATGTAAAGTAAAATCTGCAGTAGAACAAATGACCAATGAAAATGTAGCAAAAACACTCAACAAACCGAAATTATTGGTGAAGAAAACTGAATCATTTGTAAAAACAACCTATTCCTGATTAGAAAACACTACATAAAAGTATTGGAGGAAAGGACCCCATAAGCCTGGAACGAAATACTGAAGAAATAAATTCATAGTTTCTGCGCAATATCTAACAGATAAGAAATCTACCAGAACAAGCTGACATCGGAGAAGGTTCTCGCTGTCAGACGAGGCTGGTCATATTATCAGCGTTGCCAACCGTGAGGTAATTACCCTATGCTTAGGGTAATTCAGCCTCAAATCTGGGTCCGTAGGGTAACGGGGTAATGTCACGAAATCTGAGCAAGACGTAGGGTCATTTCAAGATGGTTGTCTTGTATACATTAAAAAGTAATCAATGAACAACAAAATTGTTAAGATTTAGTATATCTTAAGGCCGGGCGTAGGGTACAATAACAGTGAAAACAGGGTAATTTCAGTGCCTAGGTAGGATAAGGAGCTCTTAAATGGTCGGCAACACTGCATATTATTGCCAGCGGTGTCTCGCTTGACACAAGCTTCCTCACCTTTGTGGTCTCGCGGCTGTGGCCCCAGATGTCTAGGTGCCCTTCGTCGGCTAAATCTCTGACGACCCTGTGGTGGGCATCGGCGTCCAACTCCCATAGCTGCAAAGGGAAAAATGGGCAAATGAAACTAAAATAAAATTAAATGTCCTTATTTTCTGTGGCCGGTTAAAAATGGCGAGAGGAGAATCATCTGAATATCTAATGATTATGTTGACTTGACTCTTGAAGGCCTTCTGCCAGCATGGGTCTTTGCCCCAGTGTGGTCCGTTAGTGGTAACCGCGCAGGGGATGTAGTGCCATCAGTGCACATCATGCGGTGCACTGTAGGCGTAAGTAAAGGTTCTTTGCAGTTCAGTGGTCTGGTTACACTAATATATACTTAACTTTAGAAGTCTGTTTGTATGCAATGGCAGCCTCTGGTCTATATTATTGGTTATCCACACCTGCTCTTACCCACTTAATATACCCAGCTAAACCCACAGCAGTCATTAACTACCAGGCACATAATTCCATGGTTACAAGGTCAACTCATGCATTGATATACAAAATATGCGCGCCCATACTGTCCCATAATTGACCCATCATAGGGATCGAACATACTAGGTCAAATATAGAGTGACACCTGAGAGAGAGAGAGAGAGAGAGAGAGCGGGGGGGTAGTTTTAAAGTTCCGTAAAATCAGTCACGAGAAGAACCCTTAACTTTCGCCTAACGAAAGTTTAAAACTTTTAATACTTTCACGGGGGTGAATTAGGAGTTTGAAAATCGGAATATCATCAGATTTACTTAAAACAAAATTAATTTTAAAGCGACTATTTAAACCAGCGTCTCAACATCTAGGTTACTATACTGACGCCGATTTTAAATTGAAATTCACTAAATGTGTAAATTGCCGAGGCAGTACGTGCGATGGTTGGCTTCAGAAAAGAATAAATTACAAAATGAGAACATTGGTAAAATTACATATACTATTAAAATATGCAAATACGAATATCCTTCCAATTCAAACATGAATAAAATTAAATGATAAAACTAAATAGAATTTAAAACAAAAATAAAACTTTAAAATAAAAAACGGGGTAAAATAGGTAAAATGAAATTTAATATTAAACTACGCAAATAAGAATATTCACAATTTTAATCATGAACGAAAAAATCTGAATGACAAAAACTTAAAAAAAAAATAATAATTCAAAATACAAAACGGAATTAAATAGGTTAAACACATTTAACATCAAACGGTACAACTAAGAATGCCCATGTAATTCAAAATGATAAACGAAAACGAAATAACAAAACAAAAAAGGGGGAACTTAAAGAAAATACAGCGACTTCAAAGACATGAACGTCGCCCAGAGTAATCAGTGATGAGATGAGATTAGATTATTTGAGATGAGATGAGATACAGCCGCTGATCCTGTAGGCAAAGAATCGGCCCTTTTGTGACCCCCTAAACGAAAGTTGGCGAAAAGGATGAAGACTATCTTCGTACGGGATCACTTTTAATCTTGGCTTCCAGAATCTATTGTCAGAAGATTCCAGGATTATTTTCTTTTTTCGCTTACTCGGGGAGTAAACCAACAAACTACTTTGTTGTCGTTGTTTTTTTTGTGTGTGTGTGTGTGGGGGGGTTGTGTGTTCGGGGAGTAAACCTACAAGCTACTTTTGTTGTTGTTGCTGCTGCTGATCTTGTTGGGGGGAGGGGGTAGGGGGTAGGAAAGCCCTGTGGAAAAGCCTAATAAGGTCTGAAAAAAGGAGTTTCGCGTAGAGTTAAATATACAGGAATTTTAAGATATATTACTGAAAATGTAAAAAAATGGTATGTTAAACAGTACAGAACAATTATTTTCTATTACAATATAGGGTATTCATTTTAATTTTAGTTGCGATTAAATGAAATTAATGATTCGTTCAGTATTCCCCTCAATTTATTGCACTTCTCACCTTTAAATTAATTTAAGATATCGACATCTTTCTACCCGATGTTAAATCCTAAATCCAAACTTACTTTAATTTCTAATATTAAAATACAAAAATTCTATACGTACTCCATCAAAACATGAAATTTGCAATTTATTTGAAACGTCTCCAAAGAGAATATATTAAAATTATTATGAATTCATGTAGCTTACCTGAAATAGATTAAACTATTTATTGCCTACTAAATCCTCAACATGAATTTAAAAATGACTGAAGTTATGAAAGCTTTTTAAGATTAAACCAAGCCACTGTTCTCATTTTAATATCTAAAAAAAAGGCGGAAAAGAAAATAATCAGAAAAGAAACCCATCTTACAACCACTAACACTAATAAACCCACTGGATTTGATGAACCCATTTACACTTGGATTTGATAAACCTACTTACACTTGCAATTGATAAATCCTCTAGCACTGGGAATTGATAAACTCACTTAAGTAGGGAATTTATGAACTTACACCTGGAACTGGTAAATTCTCCAACTAACACTTGGAACTGTTAAACCCACTAACACTTTAAACTGATAAACCCACGAATGCAAAGAAATTGTTGGAACTGATAAAACCACAACACTTGGAGCTGTTAAACCCACACCACCTTGAACTGATAAACCCACAAACACTTGGAACTGATAAACCAACACCACTTTGAATTGATAAACCCACAAACCTTGGCACTGTTAAACCCACAAACACTTGGAACTGTTAAATCCACAAACACATGGAACTGTTAAACCCACAACACTTGGAATTGATAAACCCACAACGCTTGGAACGGGTACACCCACAAACTCTTGGAAATCAAACTTACAAACACTTGGAACAGGTACACCCACAAAAACTTGGAACTGATAAAACCGACAAACACTAAAAACTGTTAAACCCACAAACACTTGGAACTGATAAACCCACAAAAACTTGAAACTGATAAACCCACAACACTTGGAGCAGGTACACCCACAAACACTTGGAACTGATAAACCCACAAACACTAGGAACTGATAAACCCACAAACACTAGGAACTGATAAACCCACAAACACTAGGAACTGTTAAAACCACAAACACTTGGAACTGATAAACCCATAAACACTAAGAGCTGATAAACCCACAAACTCACAAACACTTAGAACTGATAAACCCACAAATACATAGAAATAAAAACACCTGAAGCACTTACTTAAGTATTCCGTACTTCGTACTTCAGCAATTACACAAAGGCAATGAATACTTAAAACGCTTTTATTGCAAACTTAGAAAATACTAAATACAAAAAATGAAATATCTGTAAACCCAAACACACCTTAAAGATCAAATCCTAGCCAGGAGAGAGCAATACTAATGGTAAATCATTCCTTCCAGTAGGAGTTATTCATTCCAAAGGTAAAGTGAATAATTTCGTTCGTTTTATCTCAATCTTACCTGAGGTCCCCTTTCGGCACCGGCTATCACCACGCCACATATCAACGCCAACGCTGTCACCCACATCTGGAAAAAGTGAAAAGTTGCAGTGAAAAAAAGTGCAATGAGTGTAAAAAATGCAATGACTGGGAAAAGGGCAATGAGTGAAAGTGTAATGAGTGTAAAAAGTGCAGCGAGTGTAAAATAGTGTAATGAGTAAAAAGTGCAGTGTGTGTAAAAATGTAATGTGTGTTAAAAGTGCAATGACTGGGAAAAGTGCAATGAATGTAAAATAGTGCAATGAGTAAAAAGTTCAATGTTGGAACAAGTAAAAAAAAAATGAATGAAAAAATGCAATGACTGAAAAAAGTGCAATGAGTAAAAAAAAGTGCAATGAATGTAAAATAGTGCAATGAGTAAAAAGTTCAATGATTGGAAAAAGTACAATGAATGAAAAAAATGTAATGACTGAAAAAAGTGCAATGAGTAAAAAAAAGTGCAATGAGTTAAAAACTATAACGAGTGACCAGAAGGGCAGTGAAAAAATTGCAATGACTGGAAAAAGTGCACCGAGTGAAAAAGTGTAATGAATGAAATAAGTGCAATGTAAAAGTGTAATTAGTGAAAAAAGTGCAACGAGCTAATATTGAAATGTGTAGATTGAAGAAAAGTGCGATGAGTAAAAAAGTGCAATGAGTGAGAAAAGTGCAATGTAAAAAAGTGTAATTAGTGAAAATGTGCAATGACTGAAAAAATTGTAAAGAGCGAAAAAAGCGTAATGAGTGAAAAAGTGCAACGAGTGAAAAAAGTGTAATGAGTAAAAAAGTGTATTGAGTGAAAAAATGCAGAGTGAAAAAAGTGTAATGAGTGAAAAAAGCGTAATGAGTGAAAAAATGCAAAGAGTGAAAAAAGTGTATTGAGTGAAAGTGCAACGAACGACAAATGAGGACTATGACGACACTAGTTTTTTAAGTTTTTAAGGAGAGTCAGATTAGGAAAAAAAAAAACAAAACTAGAACTACTCCAATCCCTATGTGCCTCGAAGCCTTACTAATAATATTACCACTTTTTCTATGAATTAAGTTTTTGAAAACTTTTTTTTGCAACAGTATGATAAATGTAATTGAGAGTTTTTGCAGGTATTAAATACTGAATACACTTGAAGAGAAAGTGCGCTTAAAAAAAAAAAAAAAAAAATTAAAAAAAAAAAAAAAAAAATCAGGTGCGGGCGCCAAATGAAAACTACCTTACTACACCGCAAGTTTAGTAAGTATTGAAAGACAGGTGGTGGCTTGGTGTGGACCATAGGACGCTGGCTTTTAGAAAGCTTTCGCGAGAACAAAAAAAAAAAAAAAAAAAAAAAAAAAAAAAAAAAAAAAAAAAAAATAAAAAAAAAAAAAAAAAAAAAAAAAAAAAAAAAAAAGTCCATCAAAGTAATAGCTCCAGAATGATTGTTCGACTTTCGCACAAATTATGAAATATTTTATTTTTACTCTCTCCACACTACTAGCACCGCGGTTGAATGCAGCTGAATTGCTGCTCATTCTTGTTCCAGATGAGTTTATATGTATTTTCGATAATAATCACACGAGGTGTGGCGACGTAATATGTTAATAATCTAATCACGAGGCGTGGCGCATTTTTCGATGATAATAATCGGACGCCAAAGTCGTAAGTATTTTCGATAATAATCACACGAGGTGTACGTATTTATTAATAATCACACGAGGTGTGCGTATTTTCGATGATAATCACGCAAAGTGTACGTATTTTCGATAATAATCACACGAGGTGTACGTATTTTCGATAATAATCACACGAGGTGTGCGTATTTTCGATGATAATCACGAAAAGTGTACTATTTTCGATAATAATCACACGAGGTGTACGTATCTCCGAGAACAGCAAACACTTCGTTCAGTATCTTTACAGGGGCGGCTTAAAACTGTTACCTTGCTCGAACCAAGTTGTGTCGTCCACTGTCACGATTCAGTGTTCCGGCCGGCGTTTAAATATGCTATGCTTGCAGGTCTCTCTATGAGACAGATACACACACTACCGGACAACCGGAAGGAATGGGAAGAATTGTTAATAAAAGAGAAAAGAGGAAGGAAGGCAAAGATTAGCAGCATATACCGACGCCGGGAAGGAAGGCAATTATGCAAAGATGGTATGTGTGGTTTTGAGTGGTGTTTTCAATACATTTTTATCAAAATGTGTATAGAAATGCAATTAATTTTAAAAATTAATGAAAAGGATATGCAATGTAGGCTGAAAGGAACCTCATTGGTTCACTTTTATGAGAAACTAGTAAATTTAAATCATAGTTAACTCTACGAGTTATTTTAGATACTACCTTACGATTAAAGAGAGCACTTAAACTAATTTACCGCGCCCCCCCCCCCCCCCAAAAAGGCAAAGACTTAAAAAAAAAACGATAAAAGATATACGGGTCCCAGGATCCTTTTTGCTTCAGTTTAAATGAAAACTTGGTAAATTATATATAGTTAAGCAGTACAGGTCAGCAATACAGGCCGCGGGGAAAGGATATGATATCCTGGAAGCAACCAAAATAAAATGCTTAATCTGCCAGGCAGTTATTTCGTCAACCTCCAGGATGTGATGAAACAGTAAATCCGGTCACTTTTTAAATCTTTTTTATTTGCATAACTAGACTTTAGTTTTCCCTTTAATTTTGGCTCTTGTTGTTCACCTTTTTAGTTCGTAGGCATTTGTATTGATCATTGTTTTGTCAGATGTCTCATTAATTCATCGACTGACTGCCTCAAGAAGCAAAAAATGGCAACACTTAACTCAGTTGGTCGAAAAATTTATTTTATGCTAAATAAATACAAACTTTTCTTACAAGAATCGAACCGTAACTAAATACAGATTACATTAATCTAAAAAAAAAAAAAACCACTTACATTAGGATCTTCCAAATCTCTATTCATAGAAGCTGGTAATACTGCGCTTAAATGAGACTATTGTCATCTGATGGCTCAAGTTCAGATACGAGAAACAATACTGCACACAGATTAATGCTTTACAAACAGGGAATAAGAAGCACCACAAATTCCCGAGTCTATTTTCTTAAACCAGAGAGAGAGAGAGAGAGAGAGAGAGAGAGAGAGATATTCGCTACCTTCACAATGTCCAGTTTTCATTATGTCAATATCACTTTCTATTCCGCTTACTCACAAACTCCCTCAAATCCTCCGTTCTCTTTCCCAGCACACGTCCTTTCTCTCTCTCTCCCCCCCCCCCCCCCGCCACCCTCAACCTTCCCTGCGATACCCCCAAACAACCCCCCACCAAATAGGGCTAACTTAAGTAATACAGCTACATCCAGGGTACTTTCTCTTTATGGTCATTCATAATACCGTCACATCCACGGGAAAGATCTATTTTGGGATGCTCATGGTATCCTAGCTAGCTACCTCATTATCATCATCTCTCACCTAGATATAGTAGACATGCATAAGGTTCATGAATACAAATGCAATGGGAACAAAACACTAAGGTGACAACTCTGGTTTACATTCACTCTTCAAAGTTCAAAGCATAAGACTAGTTTCTTTGAAAAAATTATCGGAAATTCCAGCAAGCAACTGCAGTCTTTGGTTAATTTCACACACTCATACATGTACACGCCCAGAGAGAGAGAGAGAGAGAGAGAGAGAGAGAGACGAGAAAGAGAGAAAGAGAGAGAGAGAGAGAGCTGAGAGAGAGAGAGAGCGAGGAGAGAGAGAGCGAGAGCAGAGAGAGAGAGAGAGAGAGAGAGAGAGAGAGAGAGAGAGAGAGCATGAACATGCAATGTCCGGTTTTACCTTGCTGAAGAATGGCTAAGAGCATCCGGGAATTGTTCGTGCGGATCAATTAAACAATTAAAATGTCGTTTACCTGTGGTAGCATTTGTCTATAGGCAAAGCTACTGCAATGCCAAGGTATATCCTCCCCTTAACTGGTGGAATTACAATGCATGATTATACTAGAATGAAATAATGTTCATATTTCTATCAATATTTTACGTATCAATAATGCTGAGGCGACTGTACTAAAACATACTAAGTTTTAACCCAAGTTTCTCACTTCGAATTGTCGAACACTGACTTTGCAGCCATCATAAATTAAGATGGAAGAGCATTACTATGAGTGGTTGGTTGACTATATCTAAGAAAAAAAAAAACTATCTCCTTTCGTTATATAAAATATTCAAGACCCAATTTTCCCTTCAAACATATCTACCTCACAACGAAAGTCATACGAACTCATTCGGATAAGTCGAGGCAGCAAGCGTTGGGCGGGAAAAGTCGACACTTCTTACTTTCTATAGAATCTGACCCCAATAGAAAATGAAAGGAGTGTCTTTTGTACGGTCGTACTTTCAGTGAATTTTTTTCTCTTTGGAGTTTCTTTCTGAGACTTCCTCCCACAGGATGTAGTGTAGAGATTGTTTTATCATTTTAGTGTGGAGATGCAGAGAGATTAGATTAGTTTGAGTATTCAGGGCAATAACAGATGAAAAAGTAAAAATTTACATTTTCCCCTTTCTCTTTCATTTGTTATTCCGAAAGAGAAAGAGAAAGGAATTATTATGAATGTTAGATTCATATGCATACAAGTGTAATGACCCCTTGCTTGCTTTTTTTTAAAGTCCAAACAGACGTTAAAAGCAGAGGAAATTTTTCCATACCAACACAGTTTGCCCCTAAAATAATTCTGAATAGTATTTGTAAACAGCACATGAAAATGTGTATCAGTAAGCATGCAAGAAAAACACGGGAGATTGAGAAAAAATAAAAGAGAGCAAAACCTCAACTTTAGCCCGAAATCATCACTAGGCCGAATCACGTCTTGTGGGCCGAGCGTGTGCAAATCAAAGGGCCCCACTAAGAAAGAGACCAAGTCAATATGAGTTACTCAGCTTTTTTTTTTTTAAATTTTTTTGCCACAGCTTTACTTTAGTCACAGCTTTATTCCCTTTTAGACAGCTTCATTTCGTTAGTCGCAGCTTAATTTTAAAAATTTTATTTTAGCTTTATTTTCATTTAGTCAGATGTATTTCGTTAATGACAGCTTTATTTTTCATAACAGCTTCTATTTTCTTAGTCACAGCTTTTATTTTTTAGTCACGGCTTATTTTTTAATCAGAGCTTTATATTTTTAGTCACAGTTTTATATTTAAGTCACACTTCCTTTTTTTCTTTTTATATTGCTGTGGACGTGGCGTTTTCCACGTTCAAGCTGAAAAGTAACAACACATAAGAAGAATAAGAATAATAAGAATAACTACATTAAAAACCCAAGCAAATATAACAAAACTGGCAACTCTACATTCGCTGTTTCCCGGTTCTGACGAAGAGCCAAAAGTCTGATAAACAGAGAGAGAGAGAGAGAGAGAGAGAGAGAGAGAGAGAGAGAGAGAGAGAGAGAATTAACCACCGTTCTGCAGGCAACCCTGTCATTAAAGGTGATGACAACCTGATAAAAGTGGAGAAAGACAAGTAAACAGTGTGTTGCCGAATGACGTAAGGAACAGAGCAGAGGAGTCACCGCACACATATTGGTAAATGTCCATCTTCGCCAACGGAACCACCACCGCTGTAGGGGGAAACCCAGATTACGTGCTACACTCCACTTTTGCGTAACGACCGCCCCTAACCCCCCATACACAGTCCAGCAACCGCCTCAGAATCATTCATTACCGGTAATCTCCATTTACGGCCGTTATGTTTTCATTAGCGTGGGCTTCTGCGAACATAAATCTCTCGCTCTTAAATGAACGGTCTGGAATTCTTTTCCCGCGTGTACTATACTAGGCCGATGAGCTGCCTCCATAAACATGGTTGGGGCTTGTTTACGATTGAATTCTCTAATAAACGCGGTGGTTTGTAGTCATTATATAAAACAGTTTCAAAATTTGAACAGGGGCGACAACATTCCCTTATATAAAACCGTCTAAGAATTTTAACAGGGCGAGAAAACTGCAAGTAACGACAAATTCGGGACTTGAAAATGTATCATCTATCATCTCCACAGTCAACTGGCGGAACTAAACACTCTTTGACTGAAATAATTGATCGTTCTTTTTGTATTTTTTACCCGAAAGTGTTTTGTATGAGCAGATTTCAAACCGTGAAGGACTTAAGGAATACACTTTCCAAAGGGCACACAGAGGTGACATTCCTGGTGTAGTAATGCGTCTTGCTTATAATTTTATCGATGACACTTACTGCTTCAAGAAAGCTTAATATGTGGTTTGTGTTGTATCTAATATCTTTTAAGGTTAAAAATAATCTCGGTTCGTATCTTTAAACACACTACATCATTCTTCCACGAACGAGTTAAGATTACATGAATATCTTTAATACCTGGGCCACTATTTAGTCGTGGCTGAGCGGTACAGCATCTAGTCCGCTTACAGTCTATACTGCTGTAAATGGATACTACCAAGTAATGCTGTGGTCAATGAAGGAAGTATGCCTAGCAACCCCATTTAATGGTAATTATGTAATACTTTTCTTTTATTTAAAAATCACATCAAGTACATTTTACACAAAAAAACATGCTGTATATAAATCATACACATCACGCCAATTCCTATCTATTTTTCATAAACTTTAAAATACACAGTTGAGGTACTTATCTGTAAAAGCTAAATTAATTTGTTCTTTAAGGAGAATTTTCATCAAATACCTATCATAACTAAATTTACTTTTTATGTATCCAAATTGAATATAAGTACCCTGTAGTTAGCATTATATACGTTTTATATATTTTTCATTATTACTTGAGAAATCTAACATTAGGATCTTAAGCATATTCACACCCTCTGTCTTACATATATCACTCAACATTTTCTGGAAAAATCTTACTACCGGTTTTATAAACTTGCAAAAATAGAAAATGTGCAATGTGTATTCTATAATATCACATATATTACAATTATTACTCTTTTTATCTAAAGCATTAACAGTTTGTCTATCATTCGTTGGTAAAGATTCATGGATATATTTGTACAGAAATTCTCTTTCGCTTACTACAATAAAGTGATGATTTACATTTTCCCAAATACTTGCCCAATCGAGAAGAGGATAGTTAAGTAATACTAAATGTAGTATCATGGATGAACATCAGCTCTTTACACTTATACACAGACAGCTTTCCGGAACTTGTCAAACTTCCCTTCTCGATACACACCGCCATCCCCTCCATTTAGCACCAATTTTCACACTTTCTGGATACACTTTCAAGCCTTTGTACACACACAAATCACCCCCATATAGTACTAAGCATAGTTCGTTCGTAGGGGATCTGCAATTTCTTTTACGACCGGAAGGTTAACAACTAATGATACAACAGCCCTAAATCTGCGCAGGGAAAGGTTTCTTAGTGACGAGCACTCAAGTTAGAGGTCGTAGAGGAACATCCTGGAACAGCACAAGGTGACCGGTTTTCCCGCGCAAGAAAATTGCACTGCCCTTCAGGTGTTTCTCTCTCTCTCTCTCTCTCTCTCTCTCTCTCTCTCTCTCTCACACACACACACACACTATATAAATAGATATAGCATATTTAAACAGATCATCCTGGCGTAAAACAGTAATAAACAGGAACGTCATTTAGTAAACCGTTAGGCCTACAAGTGACCCCTTACTGCCGCACGATAATGAACGAGACCGTCTTCAACATCGAACCCTTACTTGCTTATCTCATTTTCCTACTTCTCTTCTTCCTTCTACTCCCATTCTTCACATTCTGCAACAATTCTAACTCGTTCTACTGTCATTGTTTCCGAGAGTGTGAGTATCGTCAGTTTAACCAAAATTAACCATAACGTGAAATCTTTGCTTGGTAAGACTAGCTCACGTAGTTTAAAGAAGACGAGTGAAAATGCACGCAGCCAACGATAAACTGTTCACCATTTTTAAGATATACATTAACAAAACCAAAAAACAAATTAGAAAAAAAAATGTTAAAGACATACAACAAAACTGGCTACAACAACAGTCTAGATCCAAGACAGGCCCTTTATAGTGTAGGGTTGTGATTCTAAGAGCTAGGCCTATGTACGAAGGGCCTGGTCGGTCAGCTTCTGACCTGACGGGTCATACAGGAAACAGATCAGTGCCAAGGCATTCCATCCCACCTCCACTTTTCCTCCAGAAAGAAAGCGAGTCAGATTTTCGCTAACCCTCTTCCTTACTTAAGTTGCATTTTCCCCTTTCTCTTCTATCTGTTCTTACTTCTTCCCTATTCTGGTTTTGGTGACCAGCGTACGCCTCCGGCAGACACCCTTTCAAGGGCAAAGGGTTACGGGGACGGTTGGAGTGTCCTGCTATTGATCATTATTTCCTGCATGACTGCGAAAGTCTGGGGTTGACCAAACAGTTATACCCTCCTACGCAAGCCTTGCCCATGCACGACGCCGCCAAGAGCCGTTCGCTCCAAGATCAACTTTCTCCCCCTTGAAATACTTTCCCTTTGCCGTGAAGGTCTTCTGGGTCCGCGAGAGAGAGAGAGAGAGAGAGAGAGAGAGAGAGAGAGAGAGAGAGAGAGAGAGAGCGCTTATAGGTCTACAGTTGCTCAAGCAAAAATAGTACGTGCTGGAAAAAGGGCAGCTTAATTTCACGATATGAATGAGAAATAAGTCTGTGACATTCGATTGACAGAGAGAGAGAGAGAGAGAGAGAGAGAGAGAGAGAGAGAGAGAGAGAGCGCATAGGTCTACAGTTTCTCAAGCAGAAAATATAGCCCGCGGTGACACGAGGGCGATGTTAGTTCACAAAATGAATGAGACATAGGTCCGTGACATTTGGATGAAAATCAGAGAGAGAGAGAAAGAGCAGTTTCTCGAGAGAAAGTGCCTTCTCAGCGAGGCGTAGGAGTCTGTACGAAGGGCTTGTTTGGAGAGACGAAGGCGAAGGATGCCAGCGCTGATGAGTCATCTACGAGTAAACAAGAGGCCCAATAAGAGACCATCCCTGGCCCTGACCCCTTCCCCTTCCCCTATTTACGCTGACAATGGATCCTTCTTATGTTGCCTACTTGCGTTATCTCTGCTCGACCTTGTCCAAGATAGTATATAGATCTTAACCTTCTCTCATTCGTTTATCCTATTGCGTTGTGTCCTTCTTGCCTTTGCGTCGTCGTGTGACCTTAAATTTGGTCATTGTACTATTTCAACGAATTTCGTTGCCTTAATGATGCGATGAACTTAGAAATGTAACTTTTGTATAGTATATATTTCCGTGACAGTTATCAAACTTTCCCTTTTATGTTGGTTAATAAATGCCATTTACGCTTACGACAATTTTGCACTATATACGATATCAAAACTAACGTAATTCAAAATATTGTCGCAATTCAAGCTAAGAAATCATGGCTCCAATGAACAAAATTAGACCTAAAAATGAGAAAAATCCTTGCTCCAATTAACAAAATTAGACCTAAGAATGTAAGAAAAATCATGGCTCCAATGAACAAAATTAGACCTAAAAATGTAAGAAAAATCATTGCTCCAATGAACAAAATTACGACCTAAAAATGTAAGAAAAATCATTGCTCCAATGAAAAAAATTAACCTAAAAATGTAAGAAAAATCATTGCTCCAATGAACAAAATTAGACCTAAAAATGTAAGAAAAATCATTGCTCCAATGAACAAAATTAGACCTAAAAATGTTAAGAAAAATCATTGCTCCAATGAACAAAATTAGACCTAAAAATGTAAGAAAAATCATGGCTCCAATGAACAAAATTAGACCTAAAAATGTAAGAAAAATCATTGCTCCAATGAATAAAATTAGACCTAAAAATGTAATAAAAACTATCAACACCTAAAGTTCTAATAAAATAATTAAATCAACTTTCAAATCTAGGAACTTACAATCCAGTAAATGACAAGACCGAGCAACTTCAAATTTCAGCACGAAGATGTAAGAGCAAAATTCCAGATTGGGAACGCAAAATTAATCCAGGTGGTTTCACGTCTTTTCCAGAGCAGCGACCGAGAATAATTAAGTCTAAAGTCAAGCAAATTCGAAGGCCTGGGCCTTGATAATCCCGTGAATTTAACTGGGTTAACGCGAGCACAGAAATATATTACAAGATGGTTTCAACCAATCATTCTCTCTCTCTCTCTCTCTCTCTCTCTCTCTCTCTCTCTCTGCAGAACCCTAGCTAACGACGGAGGTAAAATTCGTCTTAGCGTGAAATATGAAAGGGCTTCTGCTTGAAGTCACACGCAGTGTAGCTCAGATTTCCATTTTTTAGCATCGACCACGCCAATTTCTCATATCGACATGGCCGTGCCTGAAAAAGATCAGGGAAGTGGAGAACCAGCACAGAGAGAGAGAGAGAGAGAGAGAGAGAGAGAGAGAGAGAGAGAGAGAGAGAGAGAGAGAGAGAGACGTACACAAAAAGTGTGAAGAATTCGACGAGAGGGCATTGTTTTATTAGATTTGCATATGCTACACAAGTGGCCATTAGACTATTAGGTGTAGTAGCATTTGTGATGACGCGAATTTGTACATAATTGCAGTACTTAAATGCCATTACAATTCTTTGATGTACACATACAATCATAAAATTCGCCAAATGTTAGCACTATTGACTGATTGTTAGAATAATTAATTGGTTTTATTAAATATATCATATAATTATATATATAATAATATTAGTACATATATTTTTTACAGAATAATATTATTATAATATAATATTATAATATATATTATATATATATATATGTATATATATATAGATAAATATATCTATATATATGTATATTATATTATATAAATATATATATATATAATATATATATATGTATATATATAATATATATATATATAATGATATATATGTTATATATTATTAATATATATATATATATAATATGATATATATATATTATATTATATTATCATAATAAACATATCACTGATGCACGAATGCTACATTGTAAATGCGTCAGGAATCTCAATGTGTAATATAGAGTTTGGGCCTATGTCTAGGGTCGTCGTAACTGCCTCGTCGACCGGTTGTAGGGTGAGTTGGGGGTGGGTATTCTCCTGGTATGTGTGGCATTTCTGGCGGTACCACCAACAAAGGCACTTCCCGTCATAGGCCTACTTCCTTATCTATATCTATTTCACTGGCGGTTAGGACTATAGAGTCCTATATAGCGTAGGACGACAGTTAGCTCAGCTTCAAACCCTACTATAACTCCCTCTCTGCCCTTATCTAAAAATCTTTCATTATATGTATGTACGTATGCATGTATGTATATTTATATATATATATATATATATAATATATATATATATATATATATTATATATATATATATATAAAATTGCGTCCTCAATATCTTACTAACACACAAAAGTTGCACGATTAATTCTGCACTAGAGCTCTAAGTTGTAATTATAAAGTAAACATATCCCACGAAATAGCAACAATGCTGTTGCCTATCTTATATTTTCTTTAAAGACCGCAACAAGCTAACTGCAAGTTGCACTCCTCAAGCTTAAAAATTCGAAATAAAAGAAACTCAAAAGTAAAAAACAGTCACGAAAACGTCACGACAGAACGCACAAGGACTTTCGTTCTCAGCGTGGAACGAATAATATGTAGTGCGAACATCACACGATTTTCCAACTGTCAACACTGGGTGTTCACATCACTTTCAACTAGTCTCACTTCTAAGTTTTTCTTGGCTTCGTTCATCTTTCGTTCGGAACATTATTAGTGGGTCGTGTCGTGTATATAATTCTGTATAGCCAGCCTTATGCCAGCATCGCCCTAGCACAAAGGGGGGTCTTGTCTCTCCTTATATAAGTAATTACTCTTCTTAACTCCCGCCTGGCTGCCAGTTTCCTTAGACCGATAATCCAGACTGCGGATAATATCTCGATAATTAACCTCAATATTCGGCAACTGCTTCCGTTTTCAAATTTCATAACCTATTTTCCTTCAAAAGGTACATAGGCCTATGGCTCCCTTCGTGGTTTAGCCACTCCCCTCTCTTCTACACAGCTGTTCTCTTCCATCATAGGCCTACTGTTGAAAATTGGTGTCACCAAGTCCTTAGCATCGCATCACCTTTCTCTCCCCTCTGAGTTAGATCAAAAGCCTGTGTTGATCTACGAAATTCCAGTAGTGAAAAAAAAAAAAACCAAAGCCGCTTTATAAAGAACCTGAACCTGTTCATCAAAACTTTTTCTTCTTTGACAGACTACGATTATTGGTTTCTTTGTCAGACTTTCTTTTTGGGATTTGAAAGTGAAGCATTCCGATACTGATTGAATTATTATAACTGACTTCATCTCAGGGCATACACACATTACAGTATACAGGAATTATTAGTCTAACACGTAGACCAACGTGATTCCCTCGAGGATACAAACTCAACCAAGACAGTAATGAAGTTAGGTAAGCGAATGCTAAAGACTGCATCCAAAATATGCTAAAGTCCCATAATATTAGGCAATTATCAAGCTTAAACTTCGTATGTTTATCCAGTTTCTATTATAGGTTGTTCACCGGTTAATGGAACACAGCATGTGCGCGCGATAAATTGCTGTCGGTAAAACGAATTTCACAAAGTTTGACATCTGGTGTCTTCATCAATTTGATTGAGAGAGAGAGAGAGAGAGAGAGAGAGAGAGAGAGAGAGAGAGAGAGAGAGAGATAATCCTGTAATTACCGAACGTATCTTTTACGTCAATTGCTATTGCGTAAAATTAAGAAAAAATACACCAATTTACCACAAGAACGAAAACCTGTAATGTTGTAACTAATGGGAGAAATTTTCCTTTCAAAAGGAGAGAGTCCGATTTATAGATATCTAAGAAAATTACGAGAGAGAGAACGGGAGATAGGAAAATTGAGATTGGAAGAAAACGAATTGGATTAAGGCAGGAGGCAAGAGTATTAAGATGAGAGGAGAGAGAAATAGAGGAGAGGAGAGAAGAGAGAGAGAAGAGAGATACGAACTGGCACCAGAGTTACAGAGCTTTGGGATGTCTCAAACACTTATTAGTCCATCCGAGGAGACATCGTGAGCTCACTTATCTCTAGGAGCAGGTTTTACTGTTCATTCACAGTGTCCTAATGATTTTGTCTAGCTTTCTTTTAAACTCTTCCACACTGCTGCTGTTTACAACTTCTGGTGGCAGTTTATTCCACGTGTCACATATCTTGTATGTGAAGAAGTTCCCATGAGATGTGTTGTATCTCTTCAGTTCTAGTTTCCATCCATTATTTCTTGAATGGTTTTCGTTTAACGTAAATAGGTTACTGTCTACTTTTGTCATGCCTATCAGTATTTTGAATGCTTCTATTAGTTGTCCTTGCAATCGTCGTGTTTCTAGGCCATACATGTTCTGGCACTCTAGTCCTCTTTGCTCTACTTCTATCGTAAATACTTAGCATGTTATGGAAAAACTCAAGAGGTTTGACAGGCAGGATTTGTTTAGTCTGAAACCGTGCTGGCTGTTAAACAAGTTGTTTATCAATGTGATCCATAATTTGATCTGCAATTATGGACTCTAAAATCTTACAAACGACCGGAGTTAGATTGGTCTATAATTTCCTGGCTCTTCTCTTGGGCCTTTTTTGTAAACTGGGGGCACATTTCCTAGTTTTCATCCTTTTGGTGCCTTTACGTCCTCTTCTGTGAACGATACGACTGGCAGTGAAAGATACGACTGGCAAAGAAGGAGAGTGAAAGATACGACTGGCAGAGAAGGAGAGTCAAAGATACGACTGGCAGAGGAGAGTCAAAGATACGACTGGCAGAAGAAGAAGAGTGAAAGAGTATAGACTGGCAAGAGAAGAGTGAAAGATACGACTGGCAAGAAAAGAAGAGTGAAAGATACGACTGGCAGAAGAAGAAAGAAAGTGAAAGATACGACTGGCAGAAGAGAAGAGTGATACGACTGGCAGAGAATAAGAAGAGTGAAAAAGATACGCACTGGCAAGGAACAAGACGAGAGTGAAAGATAACGACCTGGCGAAAAGAAGAAAGAGTGAAAGATTACGACTGGCAGAAGAATAAGAAGTGAAGATACGCTTGGGGCAGAAGAAAGAAAGTTGAAAGATACGACTGGCAGAAGAAGAAGAGTGAAAGATACGACTGGCAGAAGAAGAAGAGTGAAAGATACGACTGGCAGAAGAAGAAGAGTGAAAGATACGACTGGCAGGAAGAAGAAGAGTGAAAGATACGACTGGCAGAAGAAGAAGAGTGAAAGATAACGACTGGCAGAAGAGGGAGTGAAGATGAAACGAATGGAAGAGGACTGGAAAGATACACTGCAGAGAGAGAGAGTGAAAGATACGACTGGCAGAGAAAGTGAAAGATAAGACTGGCAGAGAAGGAGAGTAAAAGATAAGACTGGCAGAGAAGGAGAGTAAAAGATAAGACTGGCAGAGAAAGAGAGAGTGAAAGATACGACTGGCAGAGAAAGAGAGAGTGAAAGATAGGACTGGCAGAGAAAGAGTACAAGATACGACTGGCAGTGAAAGAGTGAAAGATACGATTGGCAGAGTGCGAGAGAGAAAGAAACGAGAAACTACAGCAGTTTCACACACACACACACAGAACCAATTATTGCAGTTCTCACATTCTTAACCAAATAGCACAGCACAAAGTCACGCTACGTACTTCATGATAATGAACTGTACATAATAATACTCTCCTAACAGCAGTCTCGAAGAATTACCATTTTAAGCGATGGTTTCTAAACAAAACCACAAATTATAAAAAAATAAAGTTTATACAAGGCTTGGATCACTCCTGTTCAACAGTTTCCACCTCGATTTTCAAAGTAATATTCACGAGTAGTATGGGAAAATCGGATAGTGCAAACGGGTTTGTAGGACACCGTTACAGGAGAGAGAGAGAGAGAGAGAGAGAGAGAGATATTCAACGTGACCTGGTAAATTCGAACGAATTGCATAATAGGTTGGAATTACTATTAAATCACCCTTAATCATAAAAGACAACTGTACCATTATAGTACTAACTGTTCCTACATACACCCCCGATCCCTGGGTTTCCCTGCCTCTCCTCTTGAGAACAACAGCAGATGGATAATAACAACCAAGCATTCAAGCATCGACGACAAGAGAAAGCAACAATAATCATCTGGTAATGTATAAGTGGAAAGTGCAGTTCCTAGACTGAATGCAGAAAAAGGAACATTGGTCTACTTTGTCCACGTTCAACACCGCAAAAGGTTGGCGGGAAACTTTCTTGCCAGGGCAGCAGCGTTTGCAAAGCGCTCTGAAACTCACTTATAACATTAAATTTTAAGCTCGCGTACAGTACTTCACGTAAAAGAAAAGTATCGGTATATAAACAAAGACCGCACTTACCTCTTGGAACACTGCCAAGAACGGCAAAACCGTTTTCCTGACTCGGGTACCAGGCGAAGGTTCCTTTAAATTTACCGTTAAATATTCCGATAAACTATCCAGTTCCACTCAAAGGAAATTACCAACAGACGTACAGCTGCACACACACGCCCGTAATAACTCTATGACTGAGATAATAGAAAAGGCTGGTCGGATAAACCTGTCACGAGGCTGACACCATTATCCGCACTTCACCGGCTCTACGAAGGTACGAATAAGTAGCTACCTCCTTTGTTTTAAAAATTTCGTAACAAAAGATTGGATAATTAGGAGGAAACTACGGTAACGACACTATGCATTCACTGTCTAGTTATCAGTCAGAACCACTGGCGTGCTTTTCTAGGAATAAAAGAGTATGCTGGTACTTCTCGTTGACAGTAGTACTATTATACATTCACCTCGCCGTTAGCTCCGCCCCTAATCCAATACATTATTCATTCATTCAATGAGAACGCTTTCACGCCGATTACGGCTGCAATATGAATTGACGAAGCTATAACGAATAAAGTTCTACAATGTTGCCTTACAGGAGAGCCTAATAATCCTATTATTGCAGATAAAAGCAACAACAAAAGTGATCTCTATAAAAAAACTATACAGTATCTACTTAGTAATTTTTTTGTATTATCATCCAGGGCGGCAAATAGCAATGATGATGAGGACAGCTGGGAAGAAAGTGTCCAAAGCCGAGGTCAAATAGGGGATGTCGGTAATAATAATTACTATATCATAATAACGGGGTTTATAGTCTAACGGTATTGGTACTTTCCTCATTAGTGGGAGGAACCGGATTCATTTCCCAAGAGAGACGGAATGTCTCAAACCACATCTGTGCCTCCGATGGCCTGCGTAGGGAATTAAGCACCTGGTTATTAGTCGGGGTGGTGGGTCACATGAATCCAGGTAAAAATGTCACATTAAGATTTCCTAGATAGTGACCACCAAGGGTTTTGTCCCGGTATATGTATCCACCTTTGCGGCCTGTTTACTATAGTAGATTCACATCAACCGGGCATTTCTTATGTCTAGGCCAGTCCCTTACGACGCTCCTGAATGGCTGTTGATGAGCCAATCAAAGGGTTGGAAACTCTCAGTCTCTCGAGAGTTCACATTGGCAGTATGTATGTTCCGTCTCTCCTAAGGGATACGTCTTTCAAAAGTATCCCTCAGGAACTCCCGAGAGAGACAGAGTTTTAAGCCCTGTGATTGGCTTATCAACAGCCAATCAGGAGCGTTGTAAGGGACTGGCCTAGACATCAAATGCACGGGTGATGTGAATCTTTTATAGTACAAGTCCGTTGGGGATGGTCGTAAAAACATAAACACAAGACTGTAATTTAATAACTTTTTTTCCCCATGACTTTTTTCCTAGCCAAAATTGTGACTTTCTGTGGCTTTTATTTTTCTATCTATTAGCCACCGGATCACATACACGGGACTTAGAGCACAGACACGGAGCTAGAAACTTCACACCAAAGATGAGCTGCATAGAAATGGAAGAGCAACACATGGCAAGAGAAGTGATGGACGTGGAGGTGGATGGAACACGAAGGAGAGGAAGACCTAAGACCAGGTGGAGAGATTGCATTAAGAGATGATATGAGGGAGAAGGGAGTACGGGAGGAAATGACACAGGACAGAGGTAGATGGAAGAGATTAATTAAAAACGGCGATCACCCGAATAGGGATAAAGCTGGGAAGAAGAAGAAGAAGAACTGGAAGAAGTAACGCAAGAGTCCCCCCCCGACCCCCGTTTGAGATGACTCGACTTTTAGGTCTAGCTCTAGACCTAAACGTCCTCGCTTCTTGAGGTCTTGGCCTAGACACTGTTCTATAACGAAAGGAATGATGGGCGATGGCCGCCAATTATGTCCTTCAAGCACTGTAGCATCATGTGCCCTCCCGACGTGACCTATAATTCAAGAGGCGCGCTCTTGGGCGAGGTCAAGAAGCTCTCTTTTTTTTTTTTTGCATTGGGGTTGATATTCCACGGAAAACTCTCTTAATATAACAACAACAACAACAACAACAACAACAACAATAATAATAATAATAATAATAATAATAATAATAATAATAATAATAATAATGGAGAAACACGAAAAGGAACAAATGTGGGACTAATGAGACTAGTAACTATGAATGAATAGTGGGAAAATAATGCCAGTATTGAGAGAGAGAGAGAGAGAGAGAGAGAGAGAGAGAGAGAGAGAGAGAGAGAGAGAAACAAAACCCTAGAAATCCATTCTAAAAAGGTAACAAAGAAAAGCAAACCAACATAGTAGCATACCCACCCAGGAGCATTGTCAGGATGCAAACGAAATTGAACAGCCTTGATCCATCAGAGCCCCCATAGCAGGGGAAGGGGGGAGGGTGTACCTGCAGGTGATGATGGTACTGTACCGCTGGTTGGGGAGGGTAGGAGGAGGGGGAGGGTGTGAACTTTGAGTAAATATATCTTTTTCAATATGTGAATGTGGCTGTGACCATTTTCTTGAGATTTCTTACAATAATATAAAAACAGTTTCAGTAATTAGGTGACAAAAGACAGTCGCTTCACCAATAGACGATGAACACAAGTGACCATCAAACTTGTGACGAAACAAGGTCAGTTCATCGTGGTCTGAAGGACAGGCGTCTAAAAGGACTTGTTCCGTTGGGGCAACTGCACGTGTTCCACCCCCTCCCCCTCCCCCTCCCCCCTCTTCCCCAAATCATTGGAGTTTGTAGGTCACGCTGCTTGTCTGGACTGCTATGGGTTTGTTTACGAGGAAATCGAGATTCGTTTTTTGATTAACTGTCTTATGTTCTTTGAGTCTTATGTCTGATTTCTTTTACGTCTTTGCAGATGAGTTTGAATAGCTTCCAAAAGTTTCATTACAGTGTTTATATTTATTCATTTTTGTTGCTATGTATATTTAAATTTTTATTTATTTGTTGGTACGTTTATTTTAATGTTTTTTTATCTATAATTTAACTCTGATTTTCCTTTGTTTCACTACATTTATAACAAAAGCATAAAATAAATACGAAAACTCAAAAATAAAAAAAAAAGTTGCAGTTGTAGTAGTAGTATAGAAGGGATTTGCCTCTGAAACGGCTCCCCGCCTTTGTAAGAGCGCAGCGAATGACTACACATTCGTAGCAGTTGCCTCTGCACGTGCTCTGCCTGTGATTAACTTCAGGCATCGCCAGCTGGTAAGCCACCTATGAAACAGATGGTTTTGTCTATGAACACAATCTCCCAGACAAGCGAGAGAGAGAGAGAGAGTGCCAGCTCAGAGGAAAGATAAGTAGCTACTACTTATTCTCTGTACAGTAATGAACTCGGACAGTTTTGAGAGAGAGAGAGAGAGAGAGAGAGAGAGAGAGAGAGAGAGACGGAGGAAAGATAAGTAGCTACTACTTATTCTCTGTACAGTACTGAACTCAGGCAGTTGAGAGAGAGAGAGAGAGAGAGAGAGAGAGAGAGAGAGAGAGAGAGAGAGAGAGAGAGAGCCAGGAGGAAAGATAAGCAGCTACTGCTTACGTTCGGTACTGAACCCAGAGAGAGAGAGAGAGAGAGAGAGAGAGAGAGAGTGTCACCTGCAAGCCCTCTCGAGTGATTGCAAAGACAACATTGCACAACAGCTGAAATGTCATCGTCATGTAAGGCAACGAACTTACTATTCGTCTGCTTTTAGGTCGACGCCAAAGCTTTGTTTATTTATTATTAGACCCAGTTTGACTAACGTCATCTGGTTAACGAGGTGTGGACGACCTTTGTTTAAAATCTGCAGCTCTGTGAATTCTGGTGGAATTCGTTCTTCATTCTCTTGGGGTCTAATTTTGCTCCTATTATCATATACCGTCATATGTCATCAATAATAACGATTCTCTTGAGTCGGACTTTTCACGCGCTGAAATTGTTAATAATAAATAATAATAATAACCTTATATAATGGGCGTAATGTCTGCCCGTCCGTCTGTCATTCAATCGTGGCCAAACGGCTGGTCCGATGGGCATGAAACTTGGCAGGGTTATAGTGGAGACCCCTAAGATGGTTTATAATGGGTTTTATCCTACCTCCCCCAACATCCCAAAGGGGTGGAGGTGAGAAGGGATTCCCTGAAACGGAGCTGGGTCTGCTAGTGAAACGTGGCTGGTTACGCATTTTAATACATAATTTCTGTATACATATGAATGCTGGTAATAATAAATCCATAATAATAACAGAATAATAATAATGTTTATACTCTTTGTAGATACATCAGCTAGGCTACTTTGTGTAAAGGCTAAATTATTCATTAATGTGTAATTATTTATTTATTAATTTCGCTATTAATTTTTTGTTTTTCTTTTTTAATAAGTGATCTCTTCTTTCTGTGTTTCCCTTTACCTTCTGTTACTTCTTTCTATTGAACACCATATTCTTTGGAAGCTTGAATTTCAAGTCAGCGGGCTCTTTGGTGGGCTTGTGCCATATGAATAAAGGTTCATAATAATAATAATAATAATAATAATAATAATAATAATAATAATAATAAGAATAATAATAGCACGATCCCAAGATCCCTGAAAAGGAATCTGGAAAAACTAGAGGCTGAAGTAGCTCCAGGACTGATGCAGAAGAGTGTGATCCTAGAAACGGCGCACATAGTAAGAAAAGTGATGGACTCCTAAGAAGGCAGGATGCAACCCGGAACCCCACACTATAAATACTACCTAGTCGAATTGGAGGACTGCGATAGACCAAAAGAATAAAAAAATAAATAACTAAATAAAAAAAATAATAAAATATGTGCAAACATTAATATCATTGTTAATATGACTATTCTTTATTCATTAGATGAAATGATGAAAAGGGAATGAAGGTAACAGAGGGAGAATAAACAATGAAAAGTGGCAAATAATAAAAACAAGGAAAACGAAGCCACTAGGAAAACCAAACACGAAAGGGGGCGAGGAAACAAGAAAAAAGCAATAGAGCATAAAAAACAAGGAATATGGAAAAAGACAAAGAGAGAGAGAGAGAGAGAGAGAGAGAGAGAGAGAGAGAGAGAGAGAGAAAACGTGCGCCCTTCAAAACAGAATTCCCACTTTCCACCATCAGTCACGTTTATCCTAAACCAGTCTCGAAGATTCCACCACGAAGATAGGAACAAGAAATGTCGAGTCTTCTCTGCTGTTTCACTGCCTCACTAAGCTTTCAGCCGTCGTCACATTTGCCCTACGAATACGATACCTTTATTTAAAGTTGTTCCTTAACTGGTTCCATTTTAAGAGCCTATCGCTGGCTTCTGTTTAGTCTCAGTCTGACTTTTGCTGATGTTCAGTTGGGATGTATACTCTCTCTCTCTCTCTCTCTCTCTCTCTCTCTCTCTTACACACACACACACATTGAAATGGTGGTGGTTCACTTGATTCCATTTTGATGTAATGGATGTGATTAAAAATGAATGTTCAGCTTTTAAAATTGCTACACACACACACACACAATATATGTGGTGAGAAAAAAGTTAAGTATATCATAGTTTAACCTGACCACTGAGCTGATCAACAGCTCTCCTAGGGCTGGCCCGAAGGATTAGATATATTATTTAGCTATGAACCAATTGGTTACCTAGCAACGGGACCTACAGCTTATTGTGGGATCCGAATCACATTATATCGAGAAATGAATTTTTATCAGCAGAAATAAATTTCCCTGGTTCATAGCTGGCCGAGCCGAGAATCGAACTTCGGACCACCGGATTGGTAGCCGAGCGCGAAATCCACTCGTCCAACGAGAACCTGTGGAGAGAGAGAGAGAGAGAGAGAGAGAGAGCCGTTTCACCTGACGGGGGGTGGCTCTAGAAAAATGAAACATAGATTGAGCCAAATTCATATTTATCCTGCTAAATCGGCGCATAAAAAAAATCACATATAATCTACCACTGCCAGTGTAGAATAAAACCTACAAGACAAAAATAAAATTTCTAATAGTACTAATAAAAACTCCCATCTCGCAACGCTTTGGTTCCAGACATACCTTAACCAATTAACTGGTTAATCAGTCTTCACGGTATTTGAAGCCACACAATCTAGCTAAAACAATCGTCTTCAACTATTCGACGTCAAATATACTTCTCTAACCAATCAGTCAACCAATCTTCTCACTGTTTTAACCAACCTTTATGATACCGACGACAATGAATGTGGTCGAAGACCATAAATGGGAAATAATTGGAAAGAAGGAAGAAAAAAGAAAAAAACCGGCTTTCCTCACCGGGTTTTCCCGGGCTTTTCCCAGCCGAAATACCTTCAAAATGGGCATTCTCTCTCTCTCTCTCTCTCTCTCTCTCTCTCTCTCAAGTTCTCACATCCGCTTGGCAACGTGAAATCAAAATCGACATGAAAGACTTTTTGAGGACATATTGCTCTGGGTATTCATTACCAACTAAATTCCTCATTGCACACATAAGCCTAACGTAACCCAACGACAGAAATCTCCACTGGAACCCAAATTGCGTTCTTAGGTTGCGCATCGACGAGGAATTGCCTCTTGAATGTGTTCCGGTTGTATATACCCGGTTTCCTTAAACGAGATGGAAAGAATCCCAACTGAGCTTTCCTTTGTGACCTCGTATGGGTCTAGGAGTGGCTGTTCATATTGCTTCAAAGCGTCATGGTTCTACCTTACATTTCTATGACTCGATGTTCAATGGTGTTCATTTAAGTTTATAATAATATTCATGGAGTTCTTTTACATCCATTTATTTATTGACACAGAAAGACGCCCTTACGAACGAGGGCTAAAACCTTGATGTAAAGTTAGTCCTATGCTTATCAATGGCCGTCGCACGATAAGAAAATAGCGGGAGATAAGCGTTTTTTCTCCGTTCAATTTCCTACCTCATTACTTATTATTGGGAAACCTTATGTTCTATATTCCTTTTATGGTTGCCTGATTTGATCTAATATTCATCTTGGAGGGTTATAAGCAAGAGGATACAAACGGTGGCTCCGTACTCACCAGTGTCGAAACAAAAGATAAATTTTCTTAATAGACCCGAAACTCTCTCTCATCTGATGTCAATTTACACAAATCAATCATAAATATATTTAATACCAGTGTACAGAATTCTGACTTAATAGCATTACTCTTTTCTTTCATGTTTTTGTTACTGTATTCATTCTACAAAAGTATGCACAAGCATACTGTCATGGACGAGGAATGTGTTATGGCATCAGATTTAAAGAAGAAGAAGAAGAATAAGAAGAAGAAGGAGAAGGAGAAGAAGAAGAAGAAGAAAGAAGAAGAAGAAGAAGAAGAAGAAGAAGAAGAAGAAGAACAAGAAGAAGAAGAAGAAGAAGAAGAAGAAGAAGAGGAGGAGGATTGGGTTGATGGGAGTAGCTTCTGGATTGGTTGCTATGGTACAATTCTGCTCAGTGACTTTTTTCAGTTACGTAAAAGGGAGAGAGAGAGAGAGAGAGAGAGAGAGATGCAATATTTGAGTGAACTTTCAAGACTATGAATATTTGTAATGGTAATACACGCGAGAAAAATTAATTCATACCATCGTATTACTGTTATTTTACAAAATCTGCACATATTCATCATGTTCATTTGTAGTATATACCAAGTCTGAACAGCTCAGGAAATAAGTTATACAAACTTCATTATATGAGTAAATAAGGGTAATATAGGGAAAAGCAGTGCAACATTAAGCAACTACTGTGGTGCTCGTATTATTATTATGTCAACAATACACTCGTGAAACTGAACTGCTTTGATATATAACGCACTATTCAATAGCAAAATCACCATCATCATGAAGACTACTAGCACATTAACGAACTCAAACCAAAGCCATAACATTTAAAAACAAGTGGTGTTAGTCTACTGTTGGCATATTGCTAGTAGCGGGTCCTGTATTTCATAAGCTATGACCTCTAATAGTACGAAGACGGGAGGAAACACGATACCTCGAGGACGAAGCGAAATATGAAACTTTTCAGGGTCGACTCTTGCACTGCACTTCGGTGGTTAGTTGCTCCTCTCGTAGAACTCCAAGAAGAAGAAGGGTTTAAGTCAACATCAACCCTATGTGTGAATTGCTGAAAGCGATGCCGATAGAATTACATAAACGCATAGTACCATGCTGATGCGTCATCATCTTGAAAACTGAAGCAATCGTTAAGCCATTATTTTGTATTTATGAGCAGAAACCGAATTAGAGAAGTCGAAACGCA
>NC_087217.1:21897757-21902757 GCF_015104395.2 Macrobrachium nipponense
AAACTAGAGGCTGAAGTAGCTCCAGGACTCATGCAGAAGAGTGTGATCCTAGAAACGGCGCACATAGTAAGAAAAGTGATGGACTCCTAAGGAGGCAGGATGCACCCGGAACCCCACACTATAAATACCACCCAGTCGAATTGGAGGACTGTGATAGAGCAAAAAAAAAAAAAAAAAAAAAAAATAATAATAATAATGACACAACAACCCACCCCCTGCAAACCGGTATGTCTACCTTATGGGGACAGGGTAGGGGAGACATCCATCCTCCTCTTGCAAACCCGTCTGTCCACCCTAGTGGGACGGGGTAGGTAGTGGAGACATCCACACTCCCCTTGAAACCAGTTTGTCCACCCTAGTGGGACATGATAGGTAGGGGAGACATCCACCCTCTTCCTGAAAACCTGTTTGTCCACCTTGGGTGGGATGGAGTAGGTAGGGGAATGGGAAGGAAGGGGAGACATCCACCCTCCTCCTGCAAACCTGTTTGTCCACCCCAGGAGGGATGGGGTAAGTAAGGGAACCGGAGGATATGGGAGACAGCAGCCCCATTTTCCAGTGCTCGCAGCGGGTACCATCAAGCTTGTTATTATTATTATTATAATTATTAAAGCTTTTATCACCATTAAAATGATTTCATTATATCACCACCATTATCATAAAAAGTAACACCATTTTACAACGAACAAAACAAAAGCAGACCATTAACATGTAAAAAAAAAAAAAGCCTGTGTTCAATAGAAGAGGCCACACGACAAGAAAAACAGACCGCTCATTTGCATGTTAAAATGGCATGAAGACATCAAAAGGGTTGCCGACAAGTGTTGTGAATAGCTACAATGAAGTTATTTTGGCTTTCTGAAATAACAGCTTCGTTCTTCATGGAATGTTCTGCTGCATTCTTTTAGAACACAGAACAGCTAACAGGAGGTTCACTAAAATGAAGCAGATTGAATAACATATCTTATAACACGAACTTTGGCGAAAATATAAAAAAATTTAATCAAGAAAAATAATGATAATATTACTAAAAATAACAGATATGAAAATATTAATAATGCGATATTTCTTTCAATAATCATAATAATAATAATAAGAAATATATATGTAAACCAGTAGTGATACAGATTCTTTCTATAATAATAATAATAATAATAATAATAAGAAGAAGAAGAAGAAGAAGAAGAAGAAAAGAAGAAGAAGAAGAAGAAGAAGAAGAAAATCCCACATGAGCAGAGAAGAGAAGAAAGAAGAAGAAAAGAAGAGCAAATATCCCAACATGAGCAGAGAAGATATATTACACACACTCATGTCCCTCAAAATGACTTGATGTGCCCAAATGAACGTGACCTTAAAGGGGGCAAGAGTACCAGCTACCCATCTATCAACACGCAAAGCCACAAATCCATTAAGTCATAACAACAAAATTGCGCTAAAAAAAAAGAAAGAAAAAAAAAAAAAAGCAAAGAAAAAAAAAAAAAAAAGAAAGAAAAAAAAAAAGGCCTTCCAAGCTAATGACGTCAGCTGGTGCGTCTCTCTCAAGGAGGTTTGTATGCGCTGTCATTTACGCATGCGTGTCGCAGTGACAGCACAATATTCTGTTAGTGGGTGTCGTGGCTCAGTGGCGCAATGCTTGAAATGCTTGCTCACGTTTTCTGGGTCCATAGATTGTGGTATGTATGAGGTCACTCAGCGCCGAAAGGGATATTGGGAGTAAAAGGACAACCCCACACTCGCTCTCCAAAATGACTGTGAGGAGAGGGTGGAAAGTTAAGAGGGAAGAAAGAGACTATAAACAGAGGTACAGTAAGAGGAATGAAAGGGGTTGCAATTATGGGCTGAAGGGACGCTGCAAAGAACCTCAAGTAATGCCTGCAGTGCAATGCATGAGGTGCACTGATGGAACAAGCTCCCCTACAGGGATTCACTGTAATTTCATCGCAGTAATTTCGTTGTGGTAATTTCGTTGCAGCAATTTCATCGCATAGCAAGTACATATTAGAGAATTTCAGTGCAAAGTAATTACATTGCAATGCATTACATCGCGGTAATTTCATCACATAACCATAAGTACCATAAGATTAGAAAGGGGGAATAAAATAATTTTTTATCAAAGTGTTTATTCGAATACTAATACATATTAATACATGGCAATAAAAAAACATTGTTTAAAAAACAAAGATAAACTAAAATCACACACACGTTCATTTTTATCAAAAAAGAAAAGAAATTTACCTATAGCCATCAATATTCAAAAAGACAAATTACGGGCAATACCCCTGAGATAGTCGAGCAATTCTCGATTTTCATAATCGTTAACGACGCGTTTGGATTCTAACAGCACTATCCTTACATTTTTTTTTACGGCGAGGAATGTGTGTACCAGCGACATATTGTTCCATTATTGCTTCATTTCTTGATTGTCTTTTTTCAAAATACCTAGAAACTTCTAAATAGTAGGATGTGATGCGCCAACCAATTCGCTGAATGAACGATGCCAACCTTCACAACAATTGTTTGTTTTAGAGGCACCTTGCCTGGCAGCGTCGAAGCAATTCCATAAAATATGACCAAATCGAGGAGGTCGACGTCCTGACCGACGGTTCGGGCGTCTAATCCAGTTATATCCTACACGTAATCTAAATCAGGCTGTGTATTTTCAGGATAATCATTATTATCAATTAGGAATTCAAATGTGCCAACTACATCTACGATAAGCACGAATGCAATGGAAGAAATCATGCGCATTTTTAATGCAAAATCTGCATCGCTCTCATACAACTGCTGACCAGCAACAGCTTGTGTATCACAACCCCTCAGCATTTAAAAAGGAATATTCGAAATGCTAGAAGTGTAGCACCACAAGTCCCTGCGAAACCTGCATCTTTATTCCAGTTAAATATACCTCCAGACTACACGGTACCACACGCAAATCAACCCTTTCTTCCAATGTATGCCTGGGTTGCGATGCAATGAGTAGTAGTTTCCTGCGTCGAAATGGCTTCTTCTTTTGCGGCATTTATAACTTGAGTAGCTTTAACATGTGCGTCATTGCCTGCATGATTGTGTTCTCCAACTCGTATTGTAATAGATTCTTGATTTGTATGAACTTTAGCCCTGCACTTAGTTGTATAAGCCTGATATCATTTCCAAATAGTATTTTCACCAGATGTTCTCTCTCTCACAAATAGGCTACCATTATCAATAAGCTTTTTCTTATTTCTTGAGCTTAAGACGTATTTAAGAGCCATTTTGAGGGCTAAAACTAAAACTGAATAAAACTGTAAGGTTGTTTAGAAATAATAAACTATCGGCCTATTGAACTATTGCTCTGAAATTACCGTGAGATGTAATGCATTGCAATGTAATTACTTTGCACTGAAATTCTCTAATATGTATTTGCTATGCGATGAAATTACTGCAACGAAATTACAACGAAATTGCTGCAATGAAATTACCGGACACCACTACAGGAGGGCCTGTGGATTGTCACTAGTATACTCAGTTTTCTTTAATTGGGTGCTGGGGGGGGGGGGGGGGGGGGGGGGGGGGGGGGTTAATATACAGGATTTGGGTACTTCAAGATGGAGGCAGAGCAGCCTTTGAAAGCTTGGAAATAAAGTACCTGTTTTTTTTTTTTTAACTTTTGGTATCATGGAGGTCCTTCTCTTATAGTGATAAATTCTGTATAGTGAATATGCGTTGTTTTCAATATATATATAATATATATATCTATATATATATATATTAATATATATATATATATATATATATATTTCTTACGATCTTAATCCCATCTCCTAGTGGGGTCGGTCGATCGATTCTTCCTTCTCCACAGATATACATATACTTATATATATATCATATATATATATATATATATATATATATATATATATATATATATATATATATATATGATATATATATATATATATATATATATATATATATATATATACAGTGTGCAATTGTATATACTCACGTTTGTTCTTCTCTCTCTAAACAGTTAAAACAAAAGAAAGAAAGAAAGAAAAAAAAACCACGTTCTCTAGATATCTTCCAACATCTGTCATGACAGCAAGACGCCCACGTCTATTATGATTTTTAACATCACACCAATTTTCCCCCTTTCTTAAACCTGACAAAACCCACCACAAGAAAGTCAGGCAATCTAGGACAGCAGAAGACGAGCCAAGACGCGACTGACGACTTTGCAAAATTCGTCATATACTTTTCCAACGAGAGAGAGAAACGAGCTGCCTCGCCTTGAGTCTCGTTACGAACGACGGGAATCGATGACGAATTCGTTGCTGGTGTCATGGTCTACCTGTGGGACTTTCTTCTCTTTCTTCTTGACAGGTGTTTAATTACGTAATTACGAATTCGAAGGTTCGGCCGTCACGATCGTAATTGTTTCAGCTGTTACTTCGTTGTCGCATTTATTTGCACATTTCTAATTTGATGTCCTTTGAATGAATTGTATGTCAGAATAATCTCATATATCATTTATGAAATATCATAATAACTAAATTATTTACTGGCGACTTTGATGGTACTAGAAAGACTGTTCAATTACTTAATTGAATAATTCCAGATTCCATTGTTTTAGATAGTTTCTACGTATGCAATTCTCATAAACAGATCATAAGAATTGTATGTATAGGAAACAATCTAAAACAATGCCAAAAGGAAGAGAATTAGGCAAAATATAAAAAAAAAAACAATCGAGAAACGCTGTGACATAAAGAAAACTCAAGACTACCAAACATGGGGCATTAAATTAACATTATGGGTATACTGTGATTAATACGGGGAATAAGCGGTTTGGTTTGGTTTGTATGGTGTTTTTACGTTGCAGGGAACTAGTGATTATTCAGCAACGGGACCAACAGCTTTACGTGACTTCCGAACCACGTCGAGAGTGAACTTCTATCACCAGACCTACACATCTCTCAATCCTCAGTTGGATGCCCGAGAATCGAACTCGCGGCCACTGA
>NC_087217.1:21907757-21941999 GCF_015104395.2 Macrobrachium nipponense
ATTATACTTTTCATTTTTTAAAGTTCGTATTTTGTCAGATTTAAATTGCATTATTTTCATTTTCTTCTTTTTTTAATTTTAACATTTAAAATTCCCACTATAACACGAGTTTAAATAGATACTGAAACATTTATATACGTACACTGCTCGGTTCAATTGTAACCACATTTTTAAAATACAGATCTAAACACTATTTCAGGTAGGAGCTAAAAATTTTCCTTATCGTCATAGCTGATGAGTCACCGGATGTGAGAGCTGATTTCAATGTATTACATCACAGGAAGGCGTACAACGTGGGAAGGAGCCTACACCTAAGCGCTTGAACTACTCCTAAACATACTACACCTAAGAGCCTGAACCTACACCTAAACATATGTACTATACCTAAGCGTTTGAACCTACACCTAAGTGCTTGAATCTACACCTAAACGCTTGAACCTACACCTAAGCACTTGAACCTACAAATAAGCACTTGAACCTACACCTAAACATACATCTAAACGCATGAACCTACAACTAAACATACTACACCTAAACACTTGAACCTAAACATAATACACCTAAACACTAGAACCTACATACTACACCTAAACGCTTGAACCAACACCTAAGCACTTGAACCTATACACCTAAACACTTTCTCTATCCTGCATTTCTTACCGCTTCAGTCAACTTGCCACCATAATCTGACACCGTGATTAACTGAAATAATATTGATAATTATACAATTAGTCCTTGAACAGATGATGGACACCACGGTAATATGTGTGTAGGGGGTGGGGGGTGGGGTTGGTGTTTAGTGGGGAGGGGCCCCACAGGGGAATAGGCTCGCAACCTAATCCTTTGGACTGTGGAAGATGCAATGCATTATTACCCTAATACAATTTTTTTTCAATAATTTATATATATTTCTGTTAATCTATTTATCTATTTACTACTTTGTCTGTTTTTCTAGTAAGTGATCTCCTCATTCTGTATTTCCCATTACTTTCTGTTACTTCTTTCATTCTCGAATGAAGACCATAATATTATCTTTGGAAGCTTGAATTTCAAGTCAATGGCCCCTTTGGTGGGCTTGTTCCAAATGAATAAGATTCATCTACTGAATAATAATAATAATAATAATAATAATAATAATAATAATAATAATAATAATAATAATAAGATAATAATAATAATAATACTTTATTAAAAGTAATGGCTACTTCAGCAGTGTTATGGTTGTAGAGATTCTTCTCTATTTTTCAAATAGAGAAGAATCTCTGCTAGCGTAACGCTGCTGAAGTAGCCATTACTTTTGTCATAAAGTATGCTTGAGAGAGGGTCTGCTTCCTAATAATAATAATAATAATAATAATAATAATAATAATAATAATAATAATAATATTGAAAGATATTGCTGCACCAGCTGCATTTAACTTGTAAATACTCTTCTCTATTATTAGAAAAATAGAGAAGACTATTTACATTATTTACAAGTTGAATGCAGCAGATGCAGCAATATCTCTCAATAATACTTGTTTGAAAGAAAGTCTCCTTCCAATAAATAATATTAATAATAAATAATAAAATAATAATAATAATAATAATAATAATAATAATAATAATAATAACAATAATAATAATAATAATAATAATAATAATAATAATAATAATAATAATAATAATAATAATAATAATAATAATGAACAAATGATTTATAACTTGCAACGAAGCTGAGAACTCGGGTGTACGTGGCAACCAAATCCACGAAGTCAACAGAGTGAGTGAGTTAGTAATGTGTCATGTGTGCTATTGAGAAATTGCAAGTACTTGACATTTACGACTTTGTCATGGAATGTCTAGCGGAAAGAGAGCTTCACTCAGGAGAGAGAGAGAGAGAGAGAGAGAGAGAGAGAGAGAGAGAGAGAGAGAGAGAGAATTACATTCATTATGAGACTCGCTTTTCATTCTATAACTAGGAACAAATCATTGTTGTTGTTTTTTTGAAAGAGAGGCAGATGGAACGGGCAACCTGATGCCGTGTTCCAGCCCAGACCCGAAGATAACAAGAAACAGGGAAAGGTAGCGACAGACGCGCCTCTTCCAGAAGGGAAAGTTTTATAAATAAGCGTCAGGGGGAGAAATCCAAAGCTTATTCCGAAATATACGAAGGGGCGGCCTGACTGGTGTTAACAATGCATCACTAAAAGTAAAGAAGCAATCGAATAGTAACGCTTAAGTTGCGAACTCAAGAGTCAACCTGTCTGAGCAAAACATTCCCTTTTCGAATGCGGAATTTTCTTCATTCCTACGTACTCTCCGATCTATTATTATAAACGAGTTTCTCATAACCCGAGAAGAGAAGTCAATAAATATTTGTTTTCTAATCTTTCAGTTTCTCAGCAATAAATTCTTAACCGTTAACAGGCAGATGTTCAATCTGCCTTCAGAATTACACAGTTCCCCAGTGGAGTTGCATTTTCCACGAGAGAGAGAGAGAGAGAGAGAGAGAGAGAGAGAGAGAGAGAGAGAGAGGTTTGACTAACAATTTGGACAAATATTTCTTTCAAATTTCCACGAGAGAGAGAGAGAGAGAGAGAGAGAGAGAGAGAGAGAGAGAGAGAGAGAGAGAGAGAGAGAGAGAGAGCATTTTTAGCTCAGTGATTCCAACCGCAAGAGTTCATGTTATGACAAGCGATTGTTCGGTGAATTTACAAAGAACTGCAGATTTCGCAAGCCACATAAATCATGGAGAGAGAGAGAGAGAGAGAGAGAGAGAGAGAGAGAGAGAGAGATTTTCACCTTTAGCGACTTCATTCTAAAATAAATCTGTTTGACCACAAATAAATTGAGCAATTATTCTATTACTTCTTTACTGACTTACCACTTAACAATCAAGCAAAATCTCAAATGTAAAGTCAACATCTTTATCAATATCTTAATCAGTATCAATATCTTATATTTTTGAAATCGATTATTCGCCAATTTTTCAAAGGCAACGACATAGTCATCTTTCCATGACAGATTTCGTCACAGCCAAAATCCTGACTGTATCGAATCTCATCATTAAAAGCTGTCTTCATATTGAAGTCTCATAAAGTGAAACAAAATACCCTCCAGAAGTCAGTCTCTTCAATTTCCTCTTTTTATCGGCCAATCTCTTGCTGACTGCAGTCCTTCTTCTTGACAGACATTCTCTTTCATTAATGGTTAATTCCTTCACTCCAGTCTTCTTTACCGGCCAGTCTCTTCGTCAGTGTCGACTTTAGTGGTTAATCTCATTATTTATGTCTTCCTTAAAGGAAAATCCCTTCATTAATGTCGTCCTTAAGGTCAATGTTGATTGATGTCCTCCTTCACGGCCAATCTCTTCATTTGGGATCGCCCTTAACAGTCACTCTCCTCATTGCAATCCTCTTGAACGGTCAATCTCTTCATTACAATCCTCTTGAACGGTCAATCTCTTCGTTACAATCCTCTTGAACGGTCAATCTCTTCATTACAATCCTCCTGAACGGTCAATCTCTTCATTACAATCCTCTTGAACGGTCAATCTCTTCATTACAATCCTCTTGAACGGTCAATCTCTTCGTTACAATCCTCTTGAACGGTCAATCTCTTCATTACAATCCTCTTGAACGGTCAATCTCTTCATTTACAATCCTCTGAACGGCCAAATCTCTTATTACAATTCCTCCTGAACGGTCAATCTCTTCATTACAATCCTCCTGAACGGTCAATCTCTTTCATTACAATCTCCTGAACGGTCAATCTCTTCATTACAATCCTCTTGAACGGTCAATCTCTTCGTTACAATCCTCTTGAACGGTCAATCTCTTCGTTACAATCCTCTTGAACGGTCAATCTCTTCGTTACAATCCTCTTGAACGGTCAATCTCTTCATTACAATCCTCTTGAACGGTCAATCTCTTCATTGCAATCGCCCTAAAAAGTCACTCTCTTCATTGCAGTGCCATTTAACGGTCAATCTCGTCACTGCAGTCCTCCCTAATGGTGAATCTCTTTATCACACTCATTAACAGTCACTTTTCATGTGCAGTCCTCCTCACCGGTCAATCTCTACATTACCGTCCTGTTTTTAAACGGTTAACTCCTTAGCTGTCAAAACTCTCCATCATAACTGAAAGCCAACTATAGCTCCAGTCAATCTTTTCCCCGTTGCATCTCATCAAACAAAGACTTTATTATCAAGCCCATATCGCACCGGAGGTCAAAGTCGGTTCCGCCCTGAATAACCTTCAGCGGGGAAAAGAGATCCTCCCTTCCGGCCGTCGATACAGGGGGAGGAAAAATAAATAAAAATAAATAAAATAAAAAGGTGGAAACGAAGCTGATTATTTCTGTTCACGATGAGCTAAGAGCTCCCCAAGGGCGCGTTTCTTTCCTTTTCATCCGCCGACATTAATTCTGTCCGAATGAGGCTGCAGGTTTGAAGGCTACCTACGCACATACATACATTATACATTTATATACTATATAGTACATACACACGTACGCTATAAGTTAAGGTACATAAGGTTCTTTTGCATACATCCTTACACATAGATGCACAGTATATTCTAGCATACATATGCACATACTTAATGAAAGAATCTCACCCATTTTCTTAAATACGTACACACATACATACATACACACACAAACACACACACAGATATATAAATATATATATATGTATGTACATACAAATGAAAGAATCACATCAATTTTCTAAAATACGTACACACACACACAAATATATATGTGTGCAAACCGCATAACCACTCACTTAACTAAAACAACCTTTATCCTGGAAGTCTATAGCCACAGCCCCTCTGACACTAAGTAGACATCAACCCATCAATTAACCTTAAATTATTTCATCCGTATACATATAAAAAAAAAACTTTAAAAAACTCTTATCTCATAAAACCCTGACCTACTATTTCGCTCAGAATCCGATAGAGGCAGATGCCGTAACGTGGTATTGTCAATTGTCTCTTATTCCAGCGAAATGTCACGCGAGGTTAACTGGCGTTGCAATGATGTTCTGCTCTCCGATTGGCTAATTGAGTGATTGATTGATTGAATGACTCCCCGCCGTAAAGTGTCGTCACTCGATCTATGTCAGCGATGGTATATATGTGTGTATATATAAATAAATAAATGAATAGTTATATATATACATATATGTATATATAGGTACTTGTATAACATATATGTCATCCAGAGAGAGAGAGAAGAGAGAGAGAGAGAGAGAGAGAGAGAGAGAGAGTTAATTTTTTTGCACCGTGGTTTGTAAAAATATTTTCTTTCAATTTTCACTGGAGAGAGAGAGAGAGAGAGAGAGAGAGAGAGAGAGAGAGAGAGAGAGAGAGGAAATGATGCAATACAAAACATGTTTGTTTACAGTACTGTGCAGCGCTGTCGCCTTTCACCATACATACATTACGCAACCGGACTCGATAGCGCATATTATAGTGTACATCATCGGAAGCAAATAGAAAGTACCATGCATGAAGAAACTGTATCTTAATTAGTCTGTTTGTCTATTCTCCTCGCCTTTTGTGAAGGTTGTATTATCGTCTTTTCATCATAACCAACTTGGGATCTTGAACTGTTAGAACGATAAGGGTGAAAGGTAACATTATTATTATTATTACTATTATTATTATTATTATTATTAAAAAATTCTCACACGTCTTCAAATGGAGAAACAAATCCACAATTATGTAAATGTACATGTATTTAAATTTAAAACTTAAAAGATTTAAATTTAAATATATGTACATTTGTAAGTGTTTACATAATAAAAATATGGAATGTTAGTCCATATATATAAAAGACTAAAACTAAAGAGGTCAACCAGATTGCTTGCAGGAATGTGATCAGACTAGAGACGCTAAGATAACATGCCGTCACCTGTAGTCATTCAATTGTTTATAAACATTAGTCCAAGCTCCCTGCTTGAGACAACTACCGCGACCTATAATTCAAACGGCCTACGTGATCTGTAGCGTGTCTCATTTGATTGTGTGTTCGTATGTAACTATGTCATCTGATAGTATGTTCATATGTTCGAGCTACTATCTGCTTCCTTCATAACTTGTAACAGAGATGTAGAACGGAGTAGAACAGAGTGAGCTATCGTCATTAGAAGACCTGTATCTCTTTACCTAAGCTTTATCATGTAGAGAGAACAGAAGTAGCCATCATCATTGGCAGAAGCGATCAAGCTATCGTTATTAGAAGACTTGTACAATCATATCTGATCTTCAGCATGTAAAACTTCAGAAGAATATATATATTTTTATACTTCGTGTTTTCTACAAGAACCTCCTCACCATGAGTTTAACACATCATCGTCATAAACAAGAAGATAATCCCGACTTCGTAAGTGATCTACAAACCCCAAAACACTCCATTGAAGATGGAAGTGCAATACCAACCGACTTAGCGTAAGATTATCGCAAGTCTAACATTACCTCATAGGGCGCCTTATCATACAAGGCACAAGCCCTAATATTGGTGGCAGGCGTACCAGAAGAACTCTACAACTTCACCGAAGAAAAACAAGAATAATGAAGTATCATATAAGAACTCTTCAACGACGACGAAAGCAACAGATTCTTCAAGCAACTTAGTCTCATCGTTTAGTGAATAACTTCAAGAAACAAACCCGACGTGTCCTTTTTCCTACGGCAACGCAAGCTTCGTCTCTCATTAGAATCATTCAAGAAAACATCGTTAGTGAGTGTTTCCGGCACTTCAAGAAACAAACCGAACGCGTCTGCAGCATCGGATCTTTCAAGGGCTCGAATCATCGAAACAACGCGCACGGGGGAAACTGAAGCCAAACCAGGTCATCCGCTAAATAGAGAAGGAGGACCAAGGCCGTGTGTCGTTATCGGAACACCGTGACTTCCCACAAAAGCAAGCTAAGTACAATTTTTTATTCATTTGGAGTAACTTTGAGTGTTTCCTTTGCAGGTCGAATTTCGTTATTCCTGTGGCTGAAGTTACGAGACATTCTTAATCTTACTTTTTTACAGAAATTATCTACATCATTGAGATTTCGCTACTGCGAGTTTTTATCTTTGAGTGTCTGTTTCCAGAAGTTCTACTGAAATATCATAATCATATACTATGTTAATTTTATCATTTTGGGTGATTATTAATCCCATACGTAACAAATCATATTAAACAGTGAAAATGCGTTTACGCAGTGGACGTCTGTATTTATACAGATGCATGGATAGGGTCGTTAAGCACCGTAGTGATTAGAAAACACACAAAAAACAAGTGGAACACCCGTACAAATCTAGATAAATTAGAGGTAACACTATTTCGGGTCATGACAATAAATGCTCCTTTGCAAAGTCCCGATCGCAGTTTTAGCCTTGAGTTTTTTGAGTTATATAAAATATCGAACCTCAATGACTCAACTTAACTTTAAAAATACGGCTGGATTGCAAGGAATAACATGTCTGTAAAAAACTTTCATCAGGCTAAATGCGCTGACCAGGATCCCTCACTATTTCAAATTTTAGCAAAGAACGAAGTAAACAACAGCAATTACAAACAGTTAATATTGAATGCAGTAGAGATAACTTGTCTTAATAGTAATCGCTCAGTTCCTAATAGTTCGTCATTCATTGCTTTATACGTAACCAGCAACATAATGCTAAAAACACACAATACGTTGCCGATGGTAATAAAGAGAAGGATCCTAATTATTACAAAAAGAAATAGAAACAGTAGCCCGTTCAGAATCAAACAAGCAAACTCGGTGACTGTGTCACCTAGTCAAGCGGTCAAGGTCAGTCAAATCTGCCGCAAAGCTGTAGATTTGATTCTCCAGTATTATTATTATTATCATTATCATTATTATTATCATAATTAATATTATTATTATTTGAAGGTAGGAGACCCTCTCTCAAACATGTTTTGTTAGAGGATGGCAGCATCAGTGGAATTGATTTTGTACATGGTCTTTTCAATTCTTATTATTCCCTGATGAAGGGAGAATAATAAGAATTGAAAAGACCATATATAAAATCAATTACACTGATGCTGCCATCCTTTTTAACAAAACATATTATTATTATTATTATTATTATTCACAGGGTGAACCCTATTCATATAGAACAAGCCCACCAAAGGGGCCACTGATTTGAAATTTAGGCTTCCAAAGAATATGTTGTTCATTCGAAAGAAATAACAGAAGGTAATGGGGAGTACAGAAAGAGATCAGTTATTAGAAAAACAGATAAATGAACAAATAAATAAATAAATAAAAATGTAAAATGTTAAAACAAGTTGAATTGTTAAACACTAATCTGAAGCGAAATACCTCGAGACGCCTGTGAAAACACAACCTAATTATCCTCTTCTTCGATGAGCGCGAAGGACACCTGGTACATCTCTCTCTCTCTCTCTCTTCTCTCTCTCTCTTTCTCTTCTTAATGAATGATACCGAGAAGACTTCATTCCATTTCTAATATTTTCTATGAACAAAGGGATTATGTGTAGAACAGAATGGTCTTTGTCTTCTAATTAATTGAGCAAGGTTTTCATTATTATCATTTAATTCTTGTTTAGTATTCTAGGGATGAGTAGATTTTCGGGTATACATAATATTGTTATTCTATTCTCGTGTCTGGCTATCTCAATTTTACGATATAACCACACAAAATTAAATAAAAACTATTTCAAGCTTCACTTTCGAAAAAGGCTCTCCATTTACTTCTAAATTAATCGTAAAATGTAACTGAAACCTTAATTAAATCGTATACTTCGAAGGAAAAATAACGGCAGTTGCTTCAAGATAGCCGTATCCAAGATTGTCTTTTGGCGGGAAATATTCAGTTCCAACAACAGAGCTCAAACCTAATTACAGACCTCTTCTGTTGGATGTATAACAAGAGCCCAAAGCTTCACATCAGACCTCTTAATTCATTCATAGCCACAGAGAAATTCATCACTTCACTATCTAGTACCATACGACGATTACCAGGAACATGGGGAAGGTGGCAACGGGCTTTTGGTACTAGGGATGTCATACGAACTGGGAAAAGAAGCTGGTGGTTGGGTTTAACCCTCATTTTAACGTTTTCCTTCGGTATTTTTTCTTTCGTAAAGTCTTCGATACTTGTTAATATTTTTTTTTATGTGCAATCCGAAACAGTTTCTTTCCTGAAACATCATACGTTTGGTATTGCTTTCAGCCTATCTCACGAGCATTTTAAAGAGTTTAATTTTATGTATATCTGGTGTCGTAAAGTGACATATGGACAGGTTTCCATTAAGATTAGACAAGTGTAAAGTTACTTTTAAGGTTATTATTGCTCCCCTGCCATTTCCTTGCAAAATATCAAACGGAGGCAGAAACCAGTGGGCGGGGCTTAACAGTCTGCACCGGACATTTAAAAAGAGTGATAGTTTTACCAGAGCACTGGTTTTACCCATCTCTATGGTTTTACCCGTAAGATTTTAATCTTCTATAACTCGTAACTCAGTTCTGCTACAATAAAAAGTTTTTGAAATTGCTAAGCGTAGCATTCCAGTCTTTTTACCCTTAGACATCAAAGTTTTTGAACGACACAAATTATTTGAAAATAACCGTTACGAAGAAAATATCAGTAAGAAGAGTCAAACTTTATGGCGGATCGAATACTAAGGTGATCATTTTAGGTCAGCTTTCTAACTGAAGTTCAAGGAAATCTGTTTCCAAAAACCGCAAGGCTCATCTGATGCCCTTTATTACACACACACACACACACACACACACACACACACACACACACACACACACATATATATATATATATATATATATATATATATATATATATATATATATATATATAAATCGATTTGAATTTTATTGTGCGACCGCATAGCTTGTGAAGGAAAGCATACAGTGTGTCCATAAAGTCCCAGTACCATTACAAACAATAAATACTTGTAATGGCACTGGGACTTTATGGACACCCTGTATTATGACGAGAATCCACAAGCACTTAGAAAATGACAGTACCTTAAGCCTAACCCCCATCAAGCGGTTTATTTTGCATTGCTCATGATTTTACACATATTTCTATTTCCTTAATATACGCATTTCCTTTGAGGGGAGATAGTGACTGCCAATCTGCCGTGAATCCAGATTCTCCAACCGAATTAATTAAAAAATGGCTGTTAAACCTTGAGGACTGACTAAGACGTCTAAACTTGTGTTCACCAAGTATAAAACGTTTAAAAGGGAAGGCTTATTGGAGTTACGTGTATTTCCTTTAAAATAAGTCAGGGTATGTTTTTGATGAAAGAAATTTCCTAGCTTAACCCACATGTCAGGCACCTGTTCCTCGCCATCACCTACACCCTTCCCAGGACCAACGCCCCCCCCCCCCCCCCTCTCTCTCTCTCTCTCTCTCAGAGACACGCTCGCACGTACGTTTAGCTTCACCTTTTTACTGGGTAATCGACTAATCGCGTTTGACAGAAATTGCAGTCGAATACATAAAACGGTAAAGCATGGATTCAAACTATAGCATACAAATGAATAAATTTTAAAAAATGTAAAAGTATATAATACGCAGCTAGGTCATTTATCTCCAGATAGTCATCAAAACTTTCATTTAATATCCCTTCATTCTTTGTCTGCGGATTTGTACAGAACCAAAACAAAAGAGATATACACCAGTAGAAGACGCTGGAGAGAGAGAGAGAGTCTTCATCCGGGTATACTACCCGGGATGTCACTACTAAGTTCGCAAGAAAATATATACTCGCAAAGTGAAAGTAGTCTCCTTGGAAAGTCGGAAATACTTTCCCGCCATTTTCGTGACGCACGCACGCACCGAGACGGAAACCGGTCTTTTAAAAGAAAGGCGTTGAAGGGAAACAGAGGAAGCAAGAGAGTTCTGCATTCTGGAAGCTGAATGGGAGGAATGACTACGTTATTTCCAAGGTATAGTGAAGTGGATATTCAACGATAGTTGTAGTTTAATATTTATGAATATAAAAAAAGTTATGCATATAGCATATATATATATATATATATATATATATATATATATATATACATACATACATACGTATATATATTACATATATACATTGCCTATATATTGCCCTATATAAGTATGTGTGCGTAAATATGTACATATGTGTAATGTATTTTTATAATATATATATTATATATATAGTTAGTGGCTATAAATCATTATATAAATATTTAAGTTATTGACATTTCTCTCTTCCTCGCTCACAACGACTCAAGGCCATTAGGACTTTGATCACGTCGCGATGCCAGCGAACCTTCAATCAATCAATTAAGGTTCTTTGCGGCTACGAAATTACGAGTCATGAAATATGAGATGATGGCGATGCCCAGCGAGAGAGAGAGAGAGAGAGAGAGAGAGAGAGACCTAAACATCTGGTTTATCTCGCAGACTTCGAGTGCGCTTAGGAATGGACTTAGGGGAGATGGCAAGTCTCTATTTATATTACAACATCCGGTCTCCATGATGCTTTGAGGGCAGCGTCTTTTAAAACAGGCCTCTTAACCCCCTTCGCCCCCCCCCTTCCCCCGCCTCATGACTATGGAGGTTTACATTCCCACAGGAGCTGGATGCATTCTCCACGTGATTACTACATTCCTTCTCATAGTATGTTGCCACATTCTGTGAGTATGTGGACGTCTGTTGACATTTTAGCTGTTTGCGTATGTGTGAATACATTCTCTGAGTACCGTTTGTGTATCTGAGTACATATTTATTTCATGAATACATTCTTCGAGTATCCGGATCCATTTTAACTTGCTGAGACATCCCTTTGGGTATCCGGATTCATTTTAACATGGTACATTCTTTCACTATCCATGTATGTTTTAACTCTTGGATACATTCTTCGAGTATCCAGAAATATTTTAACTAAAATGTGGATACATTCTTTGAGTACCCGGATACATTTTAACATAAAAAATTCTTTGAGTACACGTATACATTCTTTGATTATCCAGGTACATTTTAACATATGGATACGTTCTTCGAGTATCCAAATATATTTCAACAAACATGTGCTTACATTCATTCCTTGAGTACCCTGATACATTTTAACATGTGATTACATTCTTTGAGTATCCAAACCCATTTTAACAAACATCTGGATACATTTTTTCTAGTATCCACATACATTTTAACATGCTGATACATAGGTGGACACATATTCTACGTATTATGGAGATCACATAATGTCGACGACGATCAATATACAAACAATTAAAATGCACATTTCAGCAAATTTTAAATTCGTTAAAATTCAAGAGAGAATTTCTTCCAGTTAAACAGAAGTAAAATAAGTAAAAAAAATCCTTGGTAATTTTTTTGATTTTCAAAACTGACTCCCATCAACTTGAAGAGATTTGCTTTCAGAATTGTAAATAATAATAATAATAATAATAATAATAATAATAATAATAATAATAATAATAATAATAATAATAATAATAATAATAATAATAATAATAAATAGACCTTTCAAACCAGTTATATATATAGATGAACAAGCAGCAAAGGAGTATCACCAGAACAAAAATAAAAAATCTCCTGATCGACTGATTCAACTGGCGCCAAATTAAGGAGGCCGTCAATTCAAGGGCGAGAGCGGAGCTAACGACAGTGGCGCATGCGCATCTGAAACGCCTCTTAAGGCAGCATTCAAGGTCCGGGAGTGGGGTGGGGGTAGAGGGAGAGGGGGTGGGCGGGGTTCTCGCATTAAGGTCCTTCCAAACGGAACATCGCTCTCGAGTGACTTATAAAGGACTAAGCTTAACGTCGACGTTTTCGCTTCCTTTCTAGAATTTTTTTTTCTTTTTTGTTTATCAAATTCTTGAATTGTTTTTATGAAAACTTGTATATATCAAGTCTATAAGATATTTATGATATGCATGCGATAATATTTATGTTTGTATATATCTCAACAGTATTATCAAATTTAACAAGTATTCATAATGTGCATGACATATATACTATATATACATATATATATATATTGTATATATATTGTATAAATATATATATTATATATATATATATATATATATATATATATGCGTGTGTGTGTTCCACTGAATCACGAAAATTCGGAAAGTGATATACGTATGTATATATATATATAATATATATATATATATATATATATATATGAATAACTTGATTACGAAATATATAAAACGTGGTGCTATGTATAATTAAAGGTGATGCCACCTTTATGTATATATATAAACACCGCCCACAGAACACGCACTAAAAGACATGTGTAGAAAATCTGATCAAAACGCCAATATCCAAAGTACTGCCAAGATTGATTGGGCAAGATCTGGCGTCACATCATTGCCAGGATGGCCGTTCCAAAGTCTCGCAGAAAAGGGGTGAAAGAAAGACTTCTGGTGGGTCGTTAAGGCATAGGGAAGTTTGACGAATCGAGTAGCACGCACAAGCCCCCCCAAAAAAAAAAAAAAAAAAAAAATAAGTAAAAAAAAAAAAAAAAAAAAAAAAAAAAAAAAAAAAAAAAAAACAAAAAAAAAAAAAACAAAAAAAAGTACTGCAGCCCTAGTCGAATTTATCACTCTGAAGACAGAAGAATATAGAATTGAGGCCAAAGGCCAAGCGCTGGGACCTATAAGGTTATTCAGCGATGAAAAGAGAACCTTCTGCAGTTGAACTATGAAACAATTGTTAGTAGAGGATGGAAATTTTGACGGGAGAAAGAATATGAACGGAGATACAGTAAAAGGAATGAAAAGGGTTGCAGCTAGGAGCCGAAGGCACGCTGTAAGAAACCATAAGTGACGGTGGGTTTTCAGGGCATACGGAAGCTTTTGTGACAAAAAAGCCGGTGTCGAGTTTATCACTTAGAGGAAACGAAAACCGATAACATTTTCTACTCAAACACATTCTATTTGCCACTTTCGGTGTATACAACCCACAAAGGACTTTTATCTCGCTCAACCAAACCTTGTAGCTTATCTCTTATCACCATGAGTGTATGACCTCACAGCCTTGATTCGGCTTCACATCTGCCCTCCCCCAAGAGAGCTGATAAGAAAGCGCAGGTCACCATCACCACTAGCGAGAGGTAACGACTCGGCGAAGTCTCTACTTTCCTAATATTCCTGGAAACTCTTAGTCTCTGAAAGCGTTCAAATAAAAAAGGCAATGGATGGAATAGGAATAATATCGAATTTAGGACAAAGGCCAAGCGGTGGGACCTATGAGGTCATTCCGCGCTGACAGGGAAATGGAGAGTAATAGATTACAAAGGTATAGCCGGCGGAAAACCTCGCAGTTGCTCTATGAAACAATTGTCTGACGAAAGTAGAGTGACGGATAGAAGAGAGAATATGAACGGAGGTACAGTAAAGAATGAATGAAAGGAGGTTGCAGCTACGGGCCGAAGAGACGCTGCTAAGAACCTTAAGACTTAAGAGTAATGTCTACAGTTGCACCTCACACGATGCTACCGCCCTACGGAGCCTGCGCGATAAAGGTATTCTGTTGTGCGGAATCACACTTCTAAGGCAATACTCCTTCGGTTGTATGAACTGCGAGAGTACACTTTCTCTCTCTCTCTCTCTCTCTCTCTCTCTCTCTCTCTCTCCGACCTGTTTTCCCGCGTCATCTTCGCTAAAACAATTTCCGTGTCTCCGGTCTCTCCCGAGTCAAAGTGTGTTAGAGGTGAAATCGGGCTCACTGTCACGGTTAACATTCGTTCCGAAAGACGCAATCTAGAGTGACGTCTCGTCCGTGGATCTGCCAGATTATAGGAGAGAGAGAGAGAGAGAGAGAGAGAGAGTCTTATATGTAACACCATCATCACAGGAACCTGATCATCGTATCTAAGGCAATAATTATAGGCAAAACACCTTCATGAATGGGAAGTGATGAGAGAGAGAGAGAGAGAGAGAGAGAGAGAGAGAGAGAGAGAGAGTGCTATTATCATAAGAACTAATTTCTAACGGATGTTTTCCTAAAATAATTCCCATGTTCGGGTACGGGATTTAGGCCAACCGAGGAGTGGCCGAAAATATCTTAAAACTGCCTTTCACAGACAAAAAACGATCGAACACCAGGTCTATTGGTTAGACCTATGTCTAGTTTTGCGTTGCTTATGTTTAAAATGATAGTAACTTTATAAATAAATAAATACGGTATTCAACAGATACTGAAGATAGATCGAAGGAATATACAATCTACGCCTAAGGCCAAGCCCTGGGACCTACAAGTTCATTGAGCACTGAAAGGAAAATTGATTATAAGTTTTTTATTAAATGTGTAACAGGATGGAAACCTCGAAGCAGTTGCGCTATGAAACAATTGCCAGAAGAGGGTGGAAAGTAAGATGGAAGAAAAGGAATATGAATCGAGGTAAAGTAAAAGGAATGCAGCTAGGCCTAGGGGTCGAAGGGACGCTGCGAAGAACCTTAAAAACAATGCCTACGGTGTACGGCGCGAGGTGCACTGACGTGCGGCACTATCCCCCTACGGGTAAAGGATACTGAACCCCCATGACACAATTCAACGAGCCGCAGTCGATGCACTGCACTTGTCAAAACAAGGAGACAACAAGGACAGCAAGTCAAGCAGTGGCATATTAGGCAGCATACTTCCAAGATCGAGAAGGACATAGAAATTCTTGCTGGCAATGAAAAGTAGTACGCGTTTCAAGTGTTCCATCCAGTCGGCAACTCATCTAGACCCAGTCCGGCCAAAACTGGTTTAGTACGACCTATAAGGCGAAACCCAAAAGGAAATTCTTGATTGCAGTAAGCAACGAACTTCTTGGAAACTGTGTCCTGTTAAATTTATTCTATCAGTCTCGTTCTTTGTGGTTAATTCTCAGCTCTCATATTTTGGAAATGGAATTGGGACTAGAATTCAGGCCAAGCGCTGGGACCTAATATGTCATTCGGGGCTGAAACGGAAATTGACAGTTAGTAGGGTTGAAAAGCGTAACAGGACGAAAACCTCGCAGTTGCACTGTGGAGCAATCGTTAGAGAGGGTGGAAAGAACGAGAATATGAACGGAGGTTCAGCAAAAGGAATGAAAGAGGTTGCAGCTAGGGGCCGAAAGGACGCTGCATGCAGAGAACCTTAAGTAATGCCCACAGTGGGGTTATTTTCGCTTTGTTCCATTTGAATAAGTGCATATTCCGATATAATACAAATAAATGCCATCAAAATAAAAGTCTTGATAAACGTCGCACCCTAATAGGTCTAGAGAAATACTTCCTTCTCTAAAAGTTGTATGCGATATCCGTTTACGTCAGTGAAGGCTGATGGATCCTAGATATAATATGAAGCGTCAGATGACAAGCAAGATTTCTATATTATTATTATTATTATTATTATTATTATTATTATTATTCAGATGGTGAACCCTATTCATAAGGATCAAGCCACCAAAGGGTTCACTGGCTTGAAGTTCAAACTTCCAAAGAAAATGTGTTCATTTGAAAGTAACAGAGGGAAATTCGGAAGAGGACGTCAGTCATTAAGAAAACAGATAAACAAAAAAATTAATAAATAGATAGAAAAATCTAAATAAATTACACATGCGTTTTATCTATAATCCTGCGTTTCAACGTTGGCTTGTGACAGTGACTGTTACGTTGATTTCTACGAGACAGTGACTGTTACGCTGATTTCTATCTTGAGCCACAGGGTATCATGGGAAACGGCCGAATACTCACACAACACAATTTAAAGCAGCATTTTACGTAACCCCTGATATCAACCGAACCAAACTCATCATCGGCGGTCACTTTTACGTAAAAGGCTCGTCTTTTGCTAGCGTAGCGGTTGCTAAAGTCTAATTAAACTAACTGGCAAGTCAAGTCTCGTAAGTATAAAAATACTGTGGATTTTGGGCGTAGCTATAGTCGTATACGCTTAAATTCATACCTATTCGTATCTCTTATTTCAAGTGCAAACATTCTATCCTGTGAAAGTTTTGTTGTTTCATGAACATTTTGAACAACAACAACAACAATGATAATAATAATAATAATAATAATAATAATTGGTAGCCTCACGATTTGAGCTATCAACGATAGTAACGTTCAAGCAGCAGCGAAGCTGGCGGCTATCAAGTTTGATTAGTGATTATTTATCTCATTACTCCGTCATTTAATTAATTATGTTGGAGAGAGAGAGAGAGAGAGAGAGAGAGAGAGAGAGAGAGAGAGAGAGAGAGAGAGAGAGAGAGAGAGAGCGTTAATGGAGTTCCCACGCTGCAGATTCGACCGGCTGAAAATAAACACCTGTGCGAAAAAAAAAGAAAAAAAAAAAAGGCAGAAGCGTTAAATGTCACGATACCGTAAACACATAGACGCAGGGTATTTCTCATCTCCCACGTTACCGGGACCCCACCTAATGGAGAGAGAGAGAGAGAGAGAGAGAGAGAAGAGAGAGAGAGAGAGAGAGAGAGAGAGAGATCTGTATACCATACTGCCAGCCAACATTCAATGGCAAAACGGGAGTCGCGTCTCCGGTACTGGCAGCAAGAGGCTACTAACTATACTCAGTTTTTTTCCATCTGTCCACCCGCCTGTGGTGTTTGCGTATGGTAACACTGCGTCCCGGGCTTTAGATAGTAAAATTCAACTTACATTCAACAATTATAATAATATCCTATCTCGAATACTAACGGTGTAATTCGCATACAGTAAATTATTAAAACACTTTTCAGTTGCAAATGTATACCCAGATATCCCTTTATTTACCTAAAACTTACTCGTAACGTAACTATTTAAAGCAATGGACGCAGTATTACCATGCGAAAACACCACAGGCGGATGGACAGAGTATAGTACCATAACTGCAATCTATACGCTTCGTTCACTACCAACATTAAACCACAATTATGGAGACTATTTTTAATTGAGATGACACTAGAAAATAACCAGCTCTTTGGAAATATTCTGTCAAAGAAAAGGTGACTATGGTCAAGCCTTTTGAATAGACGGTACACTTGAAAATGCGTTCATCATTCCGTATTTCAGGATAGGTCTAGTGCCGGCATTCTTAAATGTGCAATTGTTTTATAGTTATGGGTGATGGGATCAAAACGCATCTTCGGATGATCATGAGAAGAATAATAACATATTTTGCCCGCCAAACCGTTGACAAAAATACCCCAGTCCCGATGTTCTGCAGAATATCTCGCCGTAGTAATTCTGTACATTTAAAATTCCACTTATAAGTCTGATAAGACATACATACAGCAAATAAAAAGTAACAAAAACAGACGTTTCATCTAGTTGCACTAAAACCTAGCGCATATTTCTCCCTCTCATTCAAAGTAATATCTTGCCCGCCTAATATCTGAATTACTGTAGCAGATCTCTGCTAGTCAGCTGTAATTTGCTCGGCTAGACTTACAGCTTCTGCGTAAAGCGATACCTAACTGCTATGCAGCAGCAGCCAGCAGCTGCTGCCTGGGGTATCACAAGGTAGGAATGTTGTTCCCCACTGTTTTTGTTATTTTTCTCTATTTCTGTCTGTTTAACCTCTGTTTTTCCTCAATTTAGTTCGTTCTTCCAGATACTTAGTCACGGTTTCACTTCCCATTCTCTTCTTCTTCTACTTACGTAACATCTTGAGGTTATCACTCTCTCTTCAATTGCTCTATTTCCCCGTCGTCTTGCATTCTATTCGTTCAACTAGACTACTAGAGCGTCTTGACAAACGACCTTCAAACATTGGTTTGTTAACTGGTCGGTCTATCCTCCTCCTTCCCACCCCACATCCCACTCCGGGCGTACGTGTTCTTTAAAAAAATTTGCGGTATGCTGACGACGTAATGAACTCGACTGCATATCCTAAGGCCTCAAAATCGTTTCCTGGACTTAGTCATGTCATTGAAGAATAGTGAAAATATGCAATGCAGTTCTTTCTTTTATACATATAATATCTATATATATATATATATATATATATATAATATATATATATATATTATATATATACTAGGTGTGTGCCTACAAAAAGGCAGCATGGCGAAAAACTGCCATGATAGAGACTATATTCACCGGTATAATTTTTCATTAAGTTGGACATCGAAAACTAAATACGTATATATATATATATATATATATATATATATATATATATATATATATATATATATAGTTTGCGTACTGTGCGCCAAATGTTAACTCACAAAACTAACACGTGCAAATTTTATACCTACTGCAGTGAGTGTGTGAATGTGTGTGTGTGTGTGTGTGAGAGAGAGAGAGAGAGAGAGAGAGAGAGAGAGAGAGAGAGAGAGAGAACTTAGTAACCAGTGATTAAAACGTAAGAGAACCCCAGAGCACTTCCCATTACGAAATCATGGCGGTTAAAGGAACTCCGGAAAATCCCTGTGAACAGTTGCATCTGTTGCTTGCTCACGCTTCCTGCCTCCCCCCACCCCACCTCCTCTCTCTCTCTCACTTTAAGATATCACTGCCGTGTTTTGCTGGGTATTGTTAAAAGTCATGCTAACAAGGAAAAATATCCACTTTTTGTATAATGTAAGAACACTCAAGTTTACACGTTTACGTGTGGTACGGATATATATATATATATATATATATATATATATATATATATATATATATATATATATATATATATATATAATGGGGGGATAGGTACATGCATAAAAGTACACAAACACGCACAGTAGGTCCACATACGTAACTTTTGCTTGCAAAAGCAAACGGAAGCACCTTCAACAGAATCATTCATAAAAATGAACAACTCGTTAATGAGTTAGCCCAATATCCACATTTTCGAATTATGGTCGAAAGATTATTAAAAACACACACCTCAAATTGTGATCGTATAAAAGTTTTACTCCGGCTCTTTCGTAAATATCCCCCTTTCAAATAAAATAAAAACATTAAAAGAACTTGCAATTGTTTTCCTACTCACCGATGATCACGACATAATACAACAAACAGCAAGAAAACCTAACAACAACAACAAGACACAGCACAAAAGCATTATGTAAACATTCTCATCACAAGAGCACAACGAGAGGTAAACGACAAGAGAGAGCGGCACGTTACCTCTTCGAACGGTCTCTGCAGCCAGACTGATCCGAAACTGTATTTCTGATTCTCTTATATGCTCTACTGAGCCTTCTGCTGGCCTGGTACTTCATCTACTTACCGGGTAGCCTCTGTGAGCATCTTCTGCCCAGTTTCCCGTCTTACACGTCATTTCTTTTTATTCATGCCTCAAAGTACAGTGCTGTCTTCAACATAAGTTTTAATTTATTTTGATGAAATGCCGGAATGAACTCGTGTAAGGTTCAACTGCTTTAATTAGTACTAAACACCGACTAGACGGTATTGGTAATTACTTTTATAAAGTGCTTTTTCCCCATGTGGTTGCATCAAGAATCGTGTTTGTTTATAAAACAGTTCTTCAATACAAATTTTCATTTATGTTGATGAGATGCCCCCCCAAAAAAAACTTACACAGTATAAGGTTCACCTGCTTGAATTTGTACTAAACACCGACTATACGATTTTGGTAATTACTTTTATAAAGTGCATTTTCCCATTGTGGTTGCATCAAGATTCGTGTTTGTTTATTTTGAAAAAGTATATTTGAAACAAACGAAGAACTAAATTGCCCCCAAAACATTCTGTAGACCTCATCGGTATGCTATACTCACTACTCAGCAGAGACAGGAAAATCCATGCCTGGGGCTCAGGCTTACGTGTCCTAGTACTAGTTTCTTTACAAAAAGCGAGAGAAAAAACAACGCTCTTTTTTTAATAGCTTCAGTCCAGTTTGTACTTCCCCGCTATTTAGGTAAACTTTGTCAAAATCATTTATATGGTAAAGGGTGCAAGGTCATTTTTTTATTTGATCAACCCGATTGCAATACGTATCTTCACTACATATTTACGTAAATGGCTACAGGCTGCTCTCAGAGCAGGAGCCAGTGCTAGCATAAGGCAAGCTTGATCAAAATATACATTATTACCGTGCTGGTGATTACTCAGTAACAATGTTACCCTGCTCTTAGATTCAGTAGTTGTTATATAGGACTAGTTTTTTCCCCTTTCACATGACTAAAAACTTAGAACTATTTATTCGTCACCAAATTCTTGTGGTAACTTTGCCCCTTCAAGCACGGGCATTTGTACAGTTAGGTGGCCATCCGTATGTGATGAAACAGATCCTGTTTGAGTATATATTAGGCACACAGGATAGCTTACGTGATATAGGCCTAACAGCTCATAGGAACCAAACTACGGTCTCCAATTTAATCCCGTCTCGTTAAATCCACCCCCGTTATCATCAACTCTCGGCTTTCAGCTACGAAGTACGAAAGGCCTGGGTATAAATAAGGACATTATATATTTAATATATATATATATATATATATATATATATATATATATATATATATATATGTGTGTGTGTGTGTGTGTGTGTGTGAAGTGTTTACATAATAAAAATATGGAATGTTAGTCCATATATATAAAAGATTGCTTGCAGGAATGTGATCAGACTAGAGACGCTAAAGATGACGCATACAATAAGTATGTAGGCTAAGTTGACATGCCGTCATCTGTGGTCATTCATTTGTTTTGAAACAGTCCAAGATCCCTGCTTGAGACAACTACCCCCCGATCCTATGATTCAAAACGGACCTACGTATCTGTTTAGCGTGTCCTCATTTGATTGTTGTGTTACTATGAAACTATGGTCATTTGTATGTATGTTCATATGTTCGAACTACTGTCTGTTCCTTCATAACTTGTAACAGAGATGGTAGACAAGCAGAACAGAGTTAGCTATCGTCATTAGAAGACCTGTATCTCTTTACCTAAGCTTTATCATGTAGAGAGAACAGAAGTAGCCATCATCATTGGCAGAAGCGATCAAGCTATCGTTATTAGAAGACTTGTACAATCATATCTGATCTTCAGCATGTAAAACTTCAGAAGAATATATCTATTTTTATACTTCGTGTTTTCTACAAGAACCTCCTCACCATGAGTTTAACACATCGTCGTAATAACCAACAAGATAATACCGACTTCGTAAGTGATCTACAAACCCCAAAACACTCCATTGAAGATGGAAGTGCAATACCAACCGACTTAGCGTATAGATTATCGCAAGTCTAACATTACCTCATAGGGCGCCTTATCATACAAGGCACAAGCCCTAATATTGGTGGCAGTGGACCAGAAGAACTCTACAACTTCTCCGAAGAAACATCAGAATAATGAAGTATCATATAAGAACTCTTCAACGACGACGAAAGCAGCAGATTCTTCAAGCAACTTATTTTCATCGTTTAGTGAGCGACTTCAGAAAACAACAAGAACTCTTTTACGACGACGAAAGCAAGAGATTCTTCAAGCAACTTAGTATCATCGTTAGTGAATAACTTCAAGAAACAAAACCGACGTGTCCTTTTTCCTACGACAACGCAAGCTTCGTCTCTCATTAGAATCTTTCAAGAAAACATCGTTAGTGAGCGTTTCCGGCACTCCAAGAAACAAACCGAACGCGTCTGCAGCATCGGATCTTTCAAGGGCTCGAATCATCGAAACAACGCGCACGGGGGAAACTGAAGCCAAACCAGGTCATCTGCTAAATAGAGAAGGAGGACCAAGGCCGTGTGTCGTTATCGGAACACCGTGACTTCCCACAAAAGCAAGCTAAGTACAATTTTTTATTCATTTGGAGTAACTTTGAGTGTTTCCTTTGCAGGTCGAATTTCGTTATTCCTGTGGCTGAAGTTACGAGACATTCTTAATCTTACTTTTTTACAGAAATTATCTACATCATTGAGATTTCGCTACTGCGAGTTTTTTATCATTGAGTGTCTGTTTCCAGAAGTTCTACTGAAATATCATAATCATATACTATGTTAATTTTATCATTTTGGGTGATTATTAATCCCTTACGTAACAAATCATATTAAACAGTGAATATGCGTTTACGCAGTGGACGTCTGTATTTATACAGATGCATGGATAGGGTCGTTAAGCACCGTAGTGATTAAGACACACAAAAAAACAAGTGGAACACCCGTACAAATCTATATAAATTAGAGGTAACACTATTTCGGGTCATGACAATAAATGCTCCTTTGCAAAGTCCCGATCGCAGTTTTAGCCTTGAGTTTTTTGAGTTATATAAAATATCGAACCTCAATGACTCAACTTAACTTTTAAAATATGGCTGGATTGCAAGGAATAACATGTCTGTAAAAAACTTTCATCAGGCTAAATGCGCTGACCAGGATCCCTCACTATTTCAAATTTTAGCAAAGAATGAAGTACAAACAGTTAATATTGAATGCAGTAGTGATAACTTGTCTTATTAGTAATCGCTCAGTTCCTAATAGTTCGTCATTCATTGCTTTATACGTAACCAGCAACATAATGCTAAAACACACAATACGTTGCGATGGTAATAAAGAGAAGGATCCTAATTATTACAAAAAGAAAATAGAAACAGTAGCCGTTCAGAATCAAACAAGCAAACTCGGTGACTGTGTCACCTAGTCAAGCGGTCAAGGTCAGTCAAAAAACTGCCGAAGTGTTCAAAGCATAGCAAATTCCACACAATAGGCGACTCTAGCAGAGTGGGGAAAAGCGATGTTGGTTCATACATGCCAATATCTTTTTGAATTAAAAAGGATTTTTCCTAGGAAACACACGACCGTATAAGGTAATCAGAGCAGGTTTTCGTTTTTTTTTTAATACGTAAGTTATTATAAAGTAGTGGTGGATAAAGCCCGACTGTACGCGCCGTAAAAATTAGAATATCTTGTTTATTCCTTTAGTACACGTAATACCCTGTATTTACGGGACCCGTCACCGTCTGCTGTTCGAACTTACCCTAATGAGAAGTCGGATAAGCGAGCGCTTACAGATACCTCTATAGTTATAAAAAACACTGATCTGTATCTAGTGTAATTGTAAGATCCATCTAGGGGTATACAAAATATTATCTTACATCCTGCAAAATAAGGCGTGTTTATCAAATGAAAATCCTATAAACCTTCAAACATATTAAAATCCGTTTGAACAAAAATGAGACAGTTAATCAAATAATAACTTATATAAAGGAACTATACATTTGTCTCATAACTCGTAACACCTTGTTTTCAAATGACCCAACAGAATTCTCCACAACCGCAGTCGCACTTTGCACGCAAAATCTCGAGAAGCATGCACCCTCGAATGTCTTAGTGCGTGTGTAAAAAGACGTTGCTGGGAAATGAAATTTTAATCCTTCCCGACACTCTGAAATATAACGATTTCCGCGAACAAAGCCCTAGACACGGTTGACTCGCTGCAAACAAGTTAATATAGTAATCCACAAAAACCTATACATATAAATATCGCATTTCTTTATTGTTGCTAATTTTTAATCCGCCCGCCCAACCAGTCGTGGATGAATCTCTCTGATAATCTATCTAAAGATATCAGTAAAGTCATTCAAGCAGAGGTGATTCAGCAGAAATTTTTTTTTTATCTTTTACCTGAATACCAGGAAGTTTCTCCACTAGCGAGTGATCTCTGGGAGAAAAACGGATGTCATTGAAAACAAAATACGGTCTAAGGACAAACATAAAGCTATATACGTACCTTCGTGTAGAACCCCAATGAAATTTCAAAATAGAGATAAACTGACGAAGTTGAAAAAAGTTAGTAATAGGAGCCATTAGGAAATCAAATAAGCCCATATAATTTTCCCTCAAACGTCATGCCATAAAAAATCGGACTTGGTGCCGTTATCTGCGTTAGAATTTCTGTCAGCTTAAACAAGGAAACGACTCCCGATAGTTTCCAGTGCCATGTACCGACGACATCTTATGCTGTTAGGTTAGAATAAATTTTTCACCAGCTTGGACTTACTTTAAAAGCTTTTACCAGATACCATTACCTAAGTGATTGTACCTCATACACCGTTTTCAGCACACTCAGGGGACATTATCAATTTTTACGTATGCCTCCGGCTTACGTTGCGCCCCAATTACAATATAGTGTTTGGAGACTTTTAGGGGATACCCTACATGCCTATTGGTTGGTCTATAATCTTTTCTAATACCTTAGAAGTACATTCACATAAACTAGAGCTAGTGCTACAGAGACAAAGACAAATAATCTCAGAGTAAAATATCTAAATGTGAGTTTTAAAAAACCGAACATGTTTATCTAGGTTTTATGTGTCTAGTCAAGGTCTTAAAGTAGTCCATGGTAAGGTGCCGGCTATTCATAACTTTCCGGTACTTATTAACGTAAAAGGGGGATACAGCACTTTTGCGCTGTAGTGGGTATTACAATCGTATGCAAATATGTAACTCTTCAATCATGACAGCTCCTTTAACAGATCTTACGAAGAAGAGCGTAGATTGATTATGGTCTAAAAAGCATCAACAGGCGTTCGATATCTTAAAAGCGGAAATAATGCAGCTTACCTAACTTAAAATCCCTGATTTAAATAAGGATTTTTTTTTTATTGCAACAGACGCCTCAGACCAAGGGGTAAGAGGGATACTACTTCAGCAATATGATAAACAGTTCTTTCCTATAGCTTTTTATTCACGTAAACTAAAGCCCTCTGAAAGTAAATATGCAGTAATAAGCAAGGAAGGGCAGGTATCTTTAACTCACTAGTACATTTAAGTTCATAATCTATGGCTATCCTGATAAAGTCCTTACTGAACATGAGTCCTTTACCGAGTTTTTCAATGGCTTTAATCACAGTCCTAAAGGAACTCGATGACAAATGATCATTCAGGTCTTTGGAGCCAAGATAAGATATCTACCTGGGAAAGCAAATATCATAGCTGACGCATTATCCCCGCAATCCACGCACCATACAGCAAAGAACCATTAATTAGACTAAAAGATATAGAAACATCGTGCCTATTGTTAAAACCATATCTAAACAAGAAAATTCCTTAACCCAAGAGATCGCGACCATTGAATATCTGGGTTGGAGAGCGCAGAACTGTTACAAACTGAACAGCAAGTGTCAACAGTGATAAGCAAAACAATAAACACCAAACATAAACACTTCGAACGGAAACAAGGTCAGCAGCTAAGCAAAAACCAATAAACACTTCGAACGGAAACAGGGTCAGCGGCTAAGCAAACCAATAAACACTTCGAGCAGAAACCCTAAAGCAAAAATATATTTAAAGTATGTGTATAGAATAATGTAATCAAATGTAATATTATATATAGGTCCGTGACGAGGAAAACCCGAAGAACACAGCAGATGACTAACGACCAGGTAGTAATAATAATCTCTTTCATACCAATCGTCATAAACTGGTTGCATTCCGTCATCCAGGGTTCCCTACTATGTCACAGAAAGCCAAATCACTGTTTTACTTTTATGGCCTACAATGCTTACAGATATAATAAAGCACATAACTAATTGTAACCCGTGTCATGAAAACAAGGGATACACTAAGACACCTGTCAGTTTAGGGGCCTATCCTGTGCCAAATCAATCCTTGAAAGAATATACTTAGAATTATTAACAAGAGTTACGAGTCTGACAGAGGGAATAAACCACTTCTTAGTGTTAATAGTTCCTTGACACGTTATATAGAAGTAATAGCAACTAAAAACAAAACACCGCAATTGAGTGCATTAGGAATATTTATGAGTGCTAAATCAGTAAACATGGAATTCAACACATGATAATCTGACTCGGGTGGTGTAAATCAATAATAATCTCCATAACACGTGGTGTGAATTCCTTTCCATTAAGAAAACCAATAATATATTTTATCACCCCAGAGTCAATCGGTTTGGTAGAATAACTTGATAATTAAATAGGAAGTGTCAATGTCTTACGAGTTACAACTCGTGATATTGGATCCGAACTGGATTATAGCGGTTCTCGCGGTTTTTAAATACCTTTATCATTTATATCTTGTATCTATAGAATTGATGCCGCAAGTAGCCCTTATAAGGTACGCCGCTAGAACACTTGTCCACATATTCAAGCCAACCATTAATTTATCAAATATATAGAAAAAACACATAAAATAAATAAATAAGTAAAAAATAAAAAATAAAGAAATATGGATACAAGTGGAGTCAATATAATACACTCCGTAAGAAGTCGGAAGGGTTACAAATTATAAATAAAAAAGGAATCACGATAAAATCAATAAGCAAAACGTAACCATAGATTAATTAAATATCCAAATATATATGCGTATATATTTAGTAATGACAAACTAAGCTAAAAGTTCAAATACATATCCAAAACCTACTGACATATTGTCTGTCCGGTGATTTATATTCGTAGTCAATGAAAAAAAAAACAAAAAAAAAAAAAAAAAAAATAATAATAATAATAAATAATAAATAAAAAAAATAAAATAAAAGAGATTTTAAAGTCAGGAAGTCTAGAAGTGAAAATGTTATCTATGGAATAATCCTATATGAATCTTATACAGGCTAATAATAAATATATATAGAATTTGTATGGAAAAACCTTTTTTTCATATAGTTTGAATAAGGAATATTTAATTTAACATAATTACAATTATGCAGATTTCCAACATGAAACTAATATATTGTTCAATTTTGGTACTGTTTTTTTTTCAGACATTCTTTTCGTGTGGGTCGAGTATTAAAAGAATAATAAATTATCCTAAAGTCGTATTTATTACAGCAAGTAACGTAACTCTTAGCTGGCTGAGAGCAATCTCCTGCCAAGTGACGACGTCATCATTGCCGTATCAGTATTTGTTCCTTTTAACCTCAATAATCTGCTTACACAGGCTTCATCTCGCGCTTGCAAAAGCAGATTGACTGGAGAAAGGAATGCTTAGCCCGAACTTCTCGTGGGCAAGGTACAAGTGTCTATCGGTATGCGCACTGCAACTTGCAATCATTTTAAAATTAATAAACAAAATAAGGAAATAGAATTTCTATAACATCAAAATGAATTAATTTTTTCTGAACCTCATAGACATTTAGAAGTATCACGATATGGGATATGGATTATTTACTTGCAACATTAGCTTATTACAATCCAGGGGTAAATCACATTCTATGGAAAATGTTACATTTTCTTGAAAAACCCAAAGTTTATATAGAAATTAGTTACATAGTGGGTTTTTCGTTGCATCTCCTACCTAGTAATAATGTTTTAAAAGTTAACCTCAGAGGATGCGCGCGAGAAACTTGAATATGAAACTTTTGTTAGGGCACATAGGATCAGATTTTATCACAACTTAATTTCAGTTAGCATAGAGAAATACAGAATCATGATTAATCTTCTCTTTGACTCTTATGTTGCCTGGCAATCTTACAAATAGCTCCGTTTTCCACTTCTTTGTCTAGTAATTTACTACCAGTAATATCGAATTTTCTTTGGGATTTGTATTGATATCTGTTTATTTGTTATAATTATGGATATTTTTACAGTCATCATAGACCTGGATAGGTTCACTCATTGTTAATGCCATGGATAAAAAAGTTTGTACAGCGGACTCTTTTGAATTCCAAAATATCAGCGAATTCATGTGGGTTAAGTCTGGTCTAAATGGCTCTCTCCCCTCCCCTGTATTTGGATGTCGTCTGAATTTATTTACTTTGACCCTTGTGACAAGTATAATTTCACTTGCAGGCTGATTAATGGAACCTGGTTACAGTATCCTGCAGTACGAGAGTTTTCACATCGCAACTTCAAAAAAATCGTTCGTCGTCGCAGCGGACGACTACAGTCAAGTAACAACCGCCTACAATGTGAAAGGAATTTCATGGACTTCTTCGACCGACACCGTATCTCGTCGTTAATCACGTTTTAATGCGGAATGCTCCGGCGGCTGTCGGAATCGACTACGAAAGGGACATACTTCCGACAATTACGACCCGAAGGATATTCAACTCTACTTTGCTGGCGAAGGACTCGTGCTGGGGATGTTTGTTTTTTATTCATCGCGAACGTAATCGTGTAGCTTAGGATGCAGAGAATAAGTATGAGCGCAAAAATAGAACGTTGGGACCACCGCCCAGGACAAATTTTCCCCTTGTTTTAACCCTGTGAAATAGGCCGTTTCATTTGGCTATAGGTGGTTGTCTGGAACTGTGTAATGGACGAAAAGTTGTTCGAAAGCTAGTTAAATGTGAAGTAGTATAACCTCGGTCATGTATCCTATATATATAAATGATCATAAATAACAGAATCGAAATATATTTTTTGCGTGTACGCAATTGGAATCTATTATAATAAATGATCATAAATAACCGAAATCTGAATATCTTTGCGTGTACGCAATAGGAATCTATTTAAAGTGCACATATAGTAATCAGAATTATATGAATCCCATATACATATGTATAAACAAATCAGGTAGCCTATAATCAATATGTTACCTTTTATCTTACCAATATCTGCAGTTATATAGTAGTTAGTATATTGATTAATGAATCAGATATATAACATTTAGCATAAAAATCAACGAATCAATCAGCATAAAAAAAACATTAATAATTTTATCAATTCATATATGAAATTTTTTATCAGTTAAGATATGATTTTTATCATGTTAATCTTCATTCTATGCAAGTTATCAGAGTACATTAGTATTTTCTGTAGCATATGTACAATCTTAATGAGATGAAGTGAAAAACTGTATCATTATATATCACGTGATCACTATTATTTACCAATATTCATTGTTTTATATTTTATTACTTGAATCAATTCATGTACACAATGAATTTTTTATTTACTTATATATTATATATTCACATAGTGTCTGTATCATCACTCCTATAAGTCAAATGCAAGTCAAGTTTGAGTAATATTCAGTAGTTGGTTTTGGTAGCTGTAGCTGACCGAGCTGATGTAAGTGTTTACATAATAAAAATATGGATTGTTAGTCCAATATATATAAAAGATTGCTTGCAGGAATGTGATCAGACTAGAGACGCTAAAGATGACGTTTATACAATAAGTATGTAGGCTAAGTTGACATGCCGTCATCTGTGGTCATTCATTTGTTTTGAAACAGTCCAAGCTCCCTGCTTGAGACAACTACCCCGACCTATGATTCAAACGGCCTACGTGATCTGTAGCGTGTCTCATTTGATTGTGTGTTCGTATGAAACTATGTCATTTGTATGTATGTTCATATGTTCGAACTACTGTCTGTTCCTTCATAACTTGTAACAGAGATGGTAGACAAGCAGAACAGAGTTAGCTATCGTCATTAGAAGACCTGTATCTCTTTACCTAAGCTTTATCATGTAGAGAGAACAGAAGTAGCCATCATCATTGGCAGAAGCGATCAAGCTATCGTTATTAGAAGACTTGTACAATCATATCTGATCTTCAGCATGTAAAACTTCAGAAGAATATATCTATTTTTATACTTCGTGTTTTCTACAAGAACCTCCTCACCATGAGTTTAACACATCGTCGTAATAACCAACAAGATAATACCGACTTCGTAAGTGATCTACAAACCCCAAAACACTCCATTGAAGATGGAAGTGCAATACCAACCGACTTAGCGTATAGATTATCGCAAGTCTAACATTACCTCATAGGGCGCCTTATCATACAAGGCACAAGCCCTAATATATATATATATATATATATATATATAGATATATATATATATATATATATATATATATATATATATGATGACAGTATTTCCCTTGCTATATATAAACCTTTGCACTTTTTGGCTGTTGCCGGATTGGGTGATTAAGAAAATACACCAGAGGCCTTCAGCTATAAGCCCTTTGAACATCAGATTGACAGGACACTAGACTAGCAATCTCACCCACACTAAAATATGAAAACAACAAGGGTAGCGTCTTTTACAGTTGGGAAACGTGAAATCTTTAAACTGATGAATTGTGTCTCATATCTTATCTGAACGTTCCTATGAATGATATGACACATACATGACAGCAAACCGAGGTACTGTCGACAGCATAATGTATTCAAATAATCAATTACATCAGTCTATCTGGGACGCTGCTTTCATTGTAAACTGTGATAAATCTGTGATAATTTGTCGCATTAAGTTATATCAACACGTTTTTCTTGCATCCGTGTTTTAATAACTTTCCAACTAGTAGTATACTATAGTGACGTATAGTCACTCAGAAATCTTAATATAGACCACGGAGACGTGGCATATCGAAAACCCAATAACTATGCCTCTCATATATACTGCCGAATGAAATGGATATGCAACAATTATAGAACTGAAATTCTTTCTTATATAACTAATATATATTTATATATAATTATATTTATATTATATATATTATATATATTATATATATATATGAATGTTTTTACATAATAAACAAAAATATAGAATGTTAGTCCATATATATAAAAGACCAGATTGCTTGCAGGAATGTGATCAGACTAGAGACGCTAAAGATGACTATACAATAAGTATGTAGGCTAAGTTGACATGCCGTCATCTGTGGTCATTCATTTGTTTTGAAACAGTCCAAGCTCCCTGCTTGAGACAACTACCGCCTACGTGATCTGTAGCGTGTCTCATTTTGATTGTGTGTTCGTATGAAAACTATGTCATTTGGATTGTATGTTCATATGTTCGAACTACTGTCTGTTCCTTCATAACTTGTAACAGAGATGGTAGACGGCAGAACAGAGTTAGTGATCGTCATTAGAAGATCTGTACCTCTTTACCTAAGCTTTTATCATGTAGAGGAATAGGATTAGCCATCATCATTGGCAGAAGCGATCAAGCTATCGTCATAGAAGACTTGTACCAATCATATCTGATCTTCAGCATGTAAAACTTCAGAAGAATATAAAATTCTATCTATTTTATATTTCGTGTTTTCTACAAGAACTCACCGAAACCATGAGTTTAACACATCGTCGTAAAGATAATACCGACTTCGTAAGTGATCTACAAAACCCCAGACACTCGTTGAAGATGGAAGTGCAATACCAACCGACTTAGCGTATAGAGTTATCGCTAGTCTAACATTACCTCATAGGGCGCCTTATCATACAATGGCACAAGCCCTAATATTGGTGGCCAGCCTACCAGAAGAACTCTACAACGTCCTACGAAGAAAAACCAGAATAATAAATCATTGTATCATAAGAAGTCAACGACGACGGAAGCAGCAGATTCTTCAAGCAACATAGTATCATCGTTAAGTGAGCGACTTCAGAAACAATAAGAACTCTTCAACGACGACGAAAGCAACAGATTCTTCAAGCAACATAGTATCATCGTTAGTGAGCGACTTCAGAAAACAATAAGAACTCTTCAACGACGACGAAAGCAACAGATTCTTCAAGCAACTTAGTATCATTGTTTTAGTGAATAACTTCAAGAAACAAACCGACGTGTCTTTTTCCTACGACAACGCAAGCTTCGTCTCTCATTAGAATCATTCAAGAAAACATCGTTAGAGGCGTTTCCGGCACTGCAAGAAACAAACCGAACGCGTCTGCAGCATCGGATCTTTCAAGGGCCTCGAATCATCGAAACAACGCGCACGGGGGAAACTGAGCCAAACCAGGTCATCCGCTAAATAGAGAAGGAGGACCAAGGCCGTGTGTTCGTTATCGGAACACCGTGACTTCCCCACGAAAGCAAGCTAAGTACAATTTTTTTTATTTTTTTTTCATTGGAGTAACTTTGAGTGTTTTCCTTTACAGGTCGAATTTCGTTATTCCTGTGGGCTGAAGTTACGAGACATTCTTAATCTTACTTTTTTACAGAAATTATCTACATCATTGAGATTTTCGCTACTGCGAGTTTTTATCTTTGAGTGTCTGTTTACCCAGAAGTTCTACTGAAATATCGTAATCATATACTATGTTAAGTTTTATTTTATCATTTTGTTTTGGGTGATTATTAATCCTTACGTAACAAATCATATTAAACAGATGAATATGCGTTTTACGCAGTGGACGTCTGTATTTATACAGATGCATGGATAGGGTCGTTAAGCACCGTAGTGATTAGACACAAAAAACAAGTGGAACAACACCCGTACAAATCTATATAAATTAGAGGTAACACTATTTCGGTCATGACAATAAATGCTCCTTTGCAAAGTCCCGATCGCAGTTTTTAGCCTTGAGTTTTTTTGAGTTATATAAAATATCGAACCTCAGTGACTCAACTTAACTTTAAAAATATGGCTGGATTGCAAGGAATAACATGTCTGTAAAAAACTTTCATCAGGCTAAATGCGCTGACCAGGATCCCTCACTATTTCAAATTTTAGCAAAGAATGAAGTACAAACAGTTAATATTGTATGCAGTAGTGATAACTTGTCTTATTAGTATTCGCTCAGTTCCTAATAGTTCGTCATTCATTGCTTTATACGTAACCAGCAACATAATGTAAAAACACACAATACGTTGCCGATGGTAATAAAGAGAAGGATCCTAATTATTACACAAAAAGAAATAGAAACAGTAGCCCGTTCAGAATCAAACAAGCAAACTCGGTGACTGTGTCACCTAGTCAAGCGGTCAAGGTCAGTCAAAAACTGCCGAAGTGTTCAAAGCATAGCAAATTCCACACAATAAGCGACTCTAGCAGTGGGGAAAAGCGATGTTGGTTTATACATGCCAATATCTTTTTGAATTAAAAAGGATTTTTCCTAGGAAACACACGACCGTATAAAGTAATCAGAGCAGGTTTTCGTTTTTTTTTTAATACGTAAGTTATTATAGGTAGTGGTGGATAAAGCCCGACTGTACGCGCCGAAAAAATAAAATTTAAATATCTTGTTTATTTCTTTAGTAGACGTAATATCCTGTATTTACGGACTCACCGTCTGTTGTTCGAACTTCTCTAATGAGAAGTCCGGATAAGCGAGCGCTTACAGATACCTCTATAGTTATAAAAAAACGTTGATCTGTATGTAGTGTAATTGTAAAGATCCATCTAGGGGTATACAAAATATTATCTTATATCCTGCAAAATAAGGCGTGTTTATCAAAGGGAAATCCTATAAACCTTCAAACATATCAAAATCAGTTTGAACAAAAAAAAAAAAAAAAAGAGACAATTAATCAAATAATAACTTATATAAGGAACTATACATTTGTCTCATAAATCGTAACATTGTTCAAATGACCCAACAGAATTCTCCCACAACCGCAGTCGCACTTTGCACGCAAAATCTCGAGAAGCATGCCACCCTCGAATGTCTT
>NC_087217.1:21942499-21977499 GCF_015104395.2 Macrobrachium nipponense
CAAAACAATAAACACAAACAATAAACACTTCGAAACGGAACAGGGTCAGCGGCTAAGCAAACCAATAAACACTTCGAGCAGAACCCTAAAGCAAAAGTTATATTTAGAAGTATGTGTATCAGAATAATGTAATCAAATGTAATATTATATGTACGGTCTGTGACGAGGTAAACCCGAAGAACACAGCAGATGACTAACGACCAGTATTAGTAATAATCTCTTTCATACCAATCGTCATAAACTGGTTGCATTCCGTCATCCAGGGTTCCCTACTATGTCACAGAAAGCCAAAATCACTATTTTACTGGCCTACAATGCCTTACAGAGTATAAAAAGCACTAACTGATTGTAACACGTGTCATGAAGACAAGGGACACACTAAGACACCTGTCAGTTTAAGGGCTATCCTGTGCCAAATCAATCCTTGAAAGAATATACGTAGAATTATTAACAGAATTACGAGTCTGACAGAGGGAATAAACACTTCTTAGTGTTAATAGTTCCTTGACACGTTTATATAGAATTATAGCACTAAAAACAAACACCGCAATTGAGTGCGTTACGAATATTTATGAGTGCTAAATCAGTAAATATGAATTCAACACATAATAATCTGTGACTCGGGTGGTGTAAATCAATAATAATCTCCTTAACACGTGGTGTGAATTCCTTTCCATTAAGAAAACCAATAATATATTTTATCACCCAGAGTCAATCGGTTTGGTAGAATAACTGATAATTCAAATAGGAAGTGTCAATGTCTTACGAGTTACAACTCGTGATATTGGATCCGAACTGGATTATAGCGGTTCTCGCGGTTTTATATACCTTTATCATTTATATCTTGTATCTATAGAATTGATGCCGCAAGTAGCCTTATACGGTACGCCGCTAGAACACTTTTCCACATATTCAAGCCAACCATTATTTTATCAAATATATATAAAAAAATATATAAATAAATAAATATAAAAAAAAATAAGATAAATATGGATACAAGTGGAGTCAATATAATACACTCCGTAAGAAGTCGGAAGGGTTACCAAATTATAATAAAAAAGGAATCACGATAAAAATCAATAAGCAAAACGTAACCATAGATAATTAAATATCCAAATATATATACGTAAAGATTTGAACTCTAACTTAACGCTTTAGTAATGACACATAAGCTAAAAGTTCAAACACATATCCAAAATCTACTGACATATTGTCTGTCCCGGTGATTTATATTCGTAGTCAATGAACAAAAAAATTAAAGAAATAAATAATAAATAAATAAACTAATAATAAATAAAATAAATAAAATAAAAGAGATTTTAAAGTCAGGAAGTCTAGAAGTGAAAATGCTATCTATGGAATAATCCATATATGAATCTTATACAGGGCTAATATATATATAGAATTTGTATGGAAACCTTTTTTTCATATAGTTTGAATAAGGAATATTTAATTTACCATAATCATGCAGTTTTTCCACATGAAACTAATATATTGTTCAATTTTGGTACTGTTTTTTTTTTTTTCAGACATTCTTCTCATGCGGGTGGAGAATTAAACACTAAAATATCATTTGAAAATACTAAAGTCGTATCTCTTACAGCAAGTAACGTAAACTCTTAGCTGGCTGAGAGCAATCTCCTGCCAAGTGACGACGTCATCATTGCCGTATCAGCATTTGTTCCTTTTAACCTCATAATCTGCTTACACAGGCTTCATCTGTGTGTCGTCTCTGCTTGCAAAAGCAGATTGACTGGAGAAAGGAATGCTTAGTTCATGAACTTCACATGTGGTTCATAGGTCACATGACAGGCCACATAACATATTCTTATCCGTGTGTGTAATGCAATTAGTGAAGGACTTGTAATCATTTAAATTAATGAACAATATAAGCAAATAGAATTTCTATAACAACAAATGAATTAATTTTTTTTTCTGAACCTCATAGACATTTAGAAGTATCAAGATATGTATATATGAAAATACTTACTTGTCAACATTAGCCTATTACAATTCAAGTAAAACATTCATGGGAAAAATGTCACATTTTCTTGAAAAACCCAAAGTTTATTTAGAAATTAGTTACATAGTGGGTTTTTTTTCGTTGCATCTCCTACCTATTAATAAAGTTTTTAAAAAAATTAACCTCAGAGGATGCGCACGAGAAAATTGAATATGAAACTTTTGTTAGGGCACATAGAATCATGATTAATATTCTCTTTGACTCTTATGCTGCCTGGCAATCTTACAAATAGCTCCATTTTCCACTTCTTTGTCTAGTAACTTACTACCAGTAATATCGAATTTTCTTTGAGATTCGTATTGATATCTATTTTTTATAATTATGGATATTTTTACGAGTCATCATAGACCTGGATAGGTTCACTCATTGTTAATGCCATGGATAAAAAGTTTGTACAGCGGACTCTTCTGAATTCCAAAATATCAGCGAATTCATGTGGGTTAAGTCTGGTCTAATGGCTCTCTCCCCTCCCGTATTTGGATGTTGTCTGAATTTACTTTGCCCTTGTGACAAGTATAATTTCACTTGCAGGCTGATTAATGGAACCTGGTTACAGTATCCTGCAGTACGAGAGTTTCACATCGCAACTTCAAAAAATCGTTCGTCGCAGCGGACGACTACAGTCAAGTAACAACCGCCTACAATGTGAAAGGAATTTCATGGACTTCTTCGACCGACACCGTATCTCGTCGCTAATCTCGTTTTCATGCGGAACGCTCCAGCGACTGTCGGGAATCGACTACGAAAGGGACATACTTCCGACGATTACGACCCGAAGGATATTCAACTCTACTGTTGCTGGGCGAATGGACTCGTGCTGGGATGTTTTTTTTTATTCATCGCGAACGTAAATCGTGTAGCTTAGGATGCAGAGAATAAGTATGAGCGCAAAATGGAACGTTGGACCCGCCCAGCAAATTTTCCCTTGTTTTAACCATTGAAAAAGGCCGTTTCATTTGGCTAAACAGGTGGTTGTCTGGACTGTGTAATGGACGAAAAGGCAAGTTGTTTTTCGAAAGCTAGTTAAAAGTGAAGTAGTATAACCTCGGTCATGTATCCTACTAATATAAAGTTATCATAGTATCCTATATATATTGATCATAAATAACAGAGTCGAAATATATCTTTGCGTGTACGCAATAGGAATCTCTTATATAAATGATCATAAATAACAGAATCGAAATATATTTTTTGCGTGTACGCACTAGGAATATATATATAAATGATCATAAATAACAGAATCGAAATATATTTTTTGCGTGTACGCACTAGGAATCTATATATAAATGATCATAAATAACGGAATCGAATATATCTTTCGTGTACGCAATAGGAATCTATTTTAAAGTGCACATTTATTAATCATAATTAATATGAATCCATATACATATGTATAAACAAATCAGGTAGCCTACAATCAATCTGTTACCTTTTATCTTACCAATATCTGCAGTTAGTATATGATTAATGAATCAGATATATAACAGTTAGCATAAAGATCAACGAATCAATCAGCATAAACATTAATAATTTTATCAATTCATATATGAAATTTTTTATCAGTTATAATATGATTTTTATCATGTTAATCATCATTCTATGCAATTATCAGAGTACATTAGTATTTTCTGTAGCATATGTATCTTAATGAGATGAAGTGAGAAACTGTATCATTATATATCACGTGATCACTATTATTTACCAATATCATTGTTTTATATTTTATTATTATTGAATCAATTCATGTACACAATGAATTTTTATTTACTTATCTATATATATTCACATAGTGTCTGTATCACACTCCTATAAGTCAAATGCAAGTCAAGTTTGAGTAATATTCAGTGGTTGGTTTTGGTAGCTGACCGAGCTAATGTAAGTGTTTACATAATAAAAATATGGAATGTTAGTCCATATATATAAAAGACCAGATTGCTTGCAGGAATGTGATCAGACTAGAGACGCTAAAGATGACGTATACAATAAGTATGTAGGCTAAGTTGACATGCCGTCATCTGTGGTCATTTATTTGTTTTAAAACAGTCCAAGCTCCCTGCTTGAGACAACTACCGCCTACGTGATCTGTAGCGTGTCTCATTTTGATTGTGTGTTCGTATGAAACTATGTCATTTGGATTGTATGTTCATATGTTCGAACTACTGTCTGTTCCTTCATAACTTGTAACAGAGATGGTAGACGGCAGAACAGAGTTAGTGATCGTCATTAGAAGATCTGTACCTCTTTACCTAAGCTTTATCATGTAGAGGAATAGGATTAGCCATCATCATTGGCAGAAGCGATCAAGCTATCGTCATAGAAGACTTGTACAATCATATCTGATCTTCAGCATGTAAAACTTCAGAAGAATATATATCTATTTTTATATTTCGTGTTTTCTACAAGAACCTCACCGAACCATGAGTTTAACACATCGTCGTAAAGATAATACCGACTTCGTAAGTGATCTACAAAACCCCAGACACTCCGTTGAAGATGGAAGTGCAATACCAACCGACTTAGCGTATAGATTATCGCTAGTCTAACATTACCTCATAGGGCGCCTTATCATACAAGGCACAAGCCCTAATATATATATATATATATATATATATATATATATATATATATATATATATATATATATATTTAAATATACATACATACATACATACATACTCATACATATACTATATATATATATATATATATAGATATATATATAATATATATATATAGGATATGTTTATAGGATAGAGTAGCACGTATCACAATAGGTTTTCATTTGATCTTTATTTCCGAAAACAAAAGAATTTTACAAGGAGGCTTCATCTTTCGTATTGTAATACACCCCTCAAAAAACAATGTCAATTTAAACGAAAAAAAAAAAGATACTTTAATCGATTTACACTTATTCACTGATGTAGATGGAGTCGCTAGTTATGGCTAGAGGTTATTCCCTGTGAGAGCCAATAGTTAGATCAGTGGTCTGGTTAAACTATTATGATATTATTGTAATAATGATATGTTAAAAACTGACAGTCAGAGAAGTCTGGACATAAGAAGCCTTCATGAAACAATTTTTGTGTCTATACATGCGATTTGTAATTTGACATCCATTCAATTTATGGAAAATAGTCTTTTATGAAAATGGGAACCCTAAATATGCAGAATATGAAAAATGTGAAAGAAACACAATTAACCAAGCTGCTGGTACATTTCTAATTATTAGGTATTAGCAGTCACAGTATGGATTCGGGTTGTCTTGCATAACCGATTTGAGCATGAAACTGATATAAGAGATGTTATAGGCCTACATTCTGTGAAAAGAGTTTGATCAGTAGTGAAAAAACTCGGCAACCATCGAGAAATTATGTAATAATTTTCCTGTAGATTTGCATGTGAGTGACTGGGTGGAGAGACAGGTGGCCTTCACCATACAAGATTGCAACCATAGCGTGATACACTTTAGCCTAGGAATCCTTAACCTGGAGTTCTGCTCTGGGACTCTCAGCTCAGATAATCTGGCCGGGGCACGTAGGCAGTCACTACATCCTCGCCATAATCTGGCTTTGGTACATACTCGCAAGCTGCCTCCCCTTCGTAATCTGGCAAAGGAATAGAAGGTGCCTTAGGATTGTAAGGAGCGAATTCTCGAATCTTCTCAAGCGGCCGGCTCGCGGGTGTAGAAATTGTTCTGGATCTCTGTTCGCGATGCTGTTGTGATCTGTTTTCTCTGACGCTCCGACTTCTCGGTTTCTGTTCTGGTGATGAGAGAGGCTGTTGTTGCGGCGGTGGTCGCGTTGCGTTTGCGGGAAGTGTCCTTCGAGTGCCGTGATCTCTTGGAGGGAAATGATCCTCCCGCTGGGCCTGCTGCCTGTTTTCTTGTGGAAGGTACCTGGCTTCATGCCCTAGTGGTGGTGTCGGAGGGCGTGGTGCTGTTCGGTAAGCTGCTGGATTTGAAACATGCCTTGGCGGTGGTACTCTGTCATTCTGCACTTGTGGGGGCAAGTACTCTGGTCTTTGCAGGGGGTTCATGGCATCTGGTGGCACATCATTAATGGGCATCATGTGTCCAAAATCTCTGGGAGAATTTTGGTGAGGGTACCTTGCTTCGTCACGGCCTAATGGTGGCACTGGAGGGCGTGGTACATTTTCATAATCTGCTGGATGTGGAGGATGTCTCACGGGTGACCTGTCCTGTAGTGCTTGTTGTGGTGGTAGATGATCTTGTCTTCGTGCGGGTGGTGGAGAATAAACTCTATGGGGAGGGGGTGGCTGTGAATTATAGTGCCCTGAAGATGGAGCATATCTGCTCGGGTCCATCATAGTCCTATCCAGTGGTAGAGGGTGGGGATGCTGTTCAGCATGTCTGCTGCTGTGCATGGCTACTGCCTCTGGAGGGTATGGTTGTAACTGAGGAGGAGGAACCTCTTGTCTGTAATGGGTGGGCGGCTGCTCTCTGCCTGGGGGCCCAGGGGCGTAGTATGGGCCATCATTCAGCCTAGATCCTGGCAAGCGAGGTGACGAATCGGGAGGTGCCAGCATCATAGCTGTGATTCGATCTGAGACGGATTCACTCGGGGAAGGAGGTCTGCCCGGAGGTAGGTGATTGCTGCTGGCTAGTGGTTCTGCAGGAGGTATTAGGAGGTCTTCCGGTGGTGGTGGGTGGTTTTGGCTTGGTTGTTGAGGCGGAGGTAATGAAGACCTGCCACCAGGCAGTAGTGGGGACCACGTCGTAGGGAGGGGTTGCCTTCTACCGCCAGAGAATGTGCCGTTCTGAAGCCAAGCCGGCGGAGGTACGTTATCCTCGAAGAACAGAGGATTTGATGTTTCTCGTTGAGGGCTCAACTCAAACTGGTTGAAGTCGATGTCGAGGTCATCGTCGTTGTTTGGTGCGTAAGAATAACTGGGAGCTGGAAACATCTTTCTTGGGCCCTTTTTTTCTTTCTTTTTTACTGCATCTGAAATAAAAAGCAAGTTTTAAGTATGATGGCAAAGAAAATTACTCGCAGAACATCATACAATAAATATTTTTTTTGCAAAAATTAAATTTTTTCATACAGTTTCAGCCTACTTATGCAAATAAATTCATACAAAACAACATAATCCAATTTTCTATGTAAATGTTATAAACAGGAATTGGTAATTCATCATTGCCACTATTTTGACACATACAAAAGGTTATTATCATTATCATTATTGTTTGGGAAAACCTCTATCACGAGATGAACCGAGGGAAGGGTTCGAAAGCTTTACAAAGTGTTTTTAAATTATACACGAACTCTTAACATTTCATAATATTGTGGACCCCTTAGAAAATTATAATTATTATTATTATTATTATTATTATTATTATTAGCTTGAAAATATAACTTTAAGTGAGCAGATGGACCATTGAACTAAGAGGAGGGTAGGTGCCACCTTTTTATCAAATTTCTTAGTAACACCCGTCAGCTTATCTCTTCCCAATCTTAATCTGCGAGAACCAGCTATTTATTCTCGGATGGCCTGGGTCAGTGGCTGCATCTTTAACTGTACGTACAGGCAAGCTTTGGAATTCTCCTTCTGCGTATGTTTTCCCTGAACTGTTGATAACCTTCCTTCAAGAGGAGAAAGGTCTGTGAGAGTGCTACCTTCCTTCCTTCCTTACTTAGTGCTCTCGTTTTTTTTTTTTTTTTTTTTTTTTTTTTGTGTGTGTAAACGAAACCGCCTCCCAGAGGATAGAACTTCTTTCAGAAGCTCAAGAGAAGCTGCAATGTATGGCTACCCTAGTACCATTCGTTGTGCATTTGAATACATTTTCTCCTATTTACTTATTAATTAATTTTTTTCCCTTTTTTTAATCAGTGAAATTTCTTTCCGCATTTCCCCTTTACCTCCTCTTACTTTTTCTTAATGAAACACTATAATATTCTCTGGAAGCTTGAATTTCAAGTCAGTGGCCCCTTTGGTGGTCTTGTTCCTTGTGAATAGGTTTCATCTCCTGAATAATAATAATAATAATAATAATAATAATAATAATAATAATAATAATAATAATAATAATAATAATAATAATCTGTTGCTTTATTTTGACCTAGACACCATCAAATGTAAAGGTTTTACATAATGTTGAATTGAATCTAAAATTATGGCCAAAGACCAAGCACTTGGACCTACGAGGTCATTCAGCGCTGAAACGGAAATTGATAGTAAATGGTTCGAAAGGCGTAACAAGAGGAAAACCTCAAAGCAGTTACGCTATGAATTAATTATCAGCAGAAGGTGGACAATAAGATACAAGAAAGAGAATATGAAAGGAGGTACAGTAAAAAGAAACGAAAGTGGTTGCAGAGCAGACAGGAGCCGAAGGGACACTGTAGAGAAGCTTGAGTAATGCCTACAGTGCACCGCATGAGATGCACTGACGGCCCTACCCCCCTACGGAAATTTTACATAAAGTTAACCAGATAGATAGGAAGGTAAATAGATAGAGTGACAAATAGACAGACAGGAAGGTAAATAGATAGAGACCAATAGATAGAGAGACAGGAAGGCAAATAGATATAGAGACAAATAGATAGACAGGAAGGTAAATAGATAGAGAGACAAATGGATAGACAGGAGGGTAAATAGATAGAAAGACAAATAGATAGACAGGAAGGTAAATAATAGAGAGAAAAATAGATAGAGACAGGAAGGTAAATAATTAGAGAGACAAATAGGTAGACAGGAAGGTAAATAGATAGAGAGAAAAATGGATAGACAGGAGGGTAAATAGATAGAAAGACAAATAGATAGACTGGAAGGTAAATAGACAGAGAGAAAAATAGAGACAGGAAAGTAAATAGATATAGAGAAAAATAGATAAAGAGACAGGAAGGTAAATAGACAGAGAGAAAAATAGAGACAGGAAAGTAAATAGATATAGAGAAAAATAGATAAAGAGACAGGAGGCAAATAGATATAGAGAAAAATAGATAGACAGGAAAGTAAATAGATAGAGAGACAAATAGATAGACAGGAAGGTAAATAGATAGAGAGACAAATGGATAGACAGAAGGGTAATTAGATGAAGAGACAAATAGATAGACAGAAGGGTAAATAGATAGAGAGACAATCAGATAGACAGGAAAGTAAATAGAAAGACAGACAGACAGACGATATAAACCATTCAATCCTACCCGAGGCAACTGGAATAAATAGACACGCACCACGAGCAGTAACGCTCGACGGAGCCATTTGAACTTACAAAATCAATTGGTCAACGAAACAAATACAAATATAAAGTCTTATTAAAGAGCATATCAAAGAAAACGTTCCACTTAGCGATTTTTTATTAATAAAATCAAGATAAGATTAAAAGGAGTCATGTCCTGGGTTGCCAGCGCAGTGGATGATTTTCATCGCTCGCTCAAAACACTCTAGATTACGAAAATATTCCACGAAAATGAAAGAAAAATATTGATAACGCGTTAAAATGTTAACCTGACTTGCGTCAAGCGGAATAATTTGGTAAAAAGACCATTGACTGGCTCGGGATAGAGAGGAGATTAAGGTTGCCCCTCCCATCGGCCATCAATCCTCGAATGAGAAAAGATTACAACGTTAAGAAAAATATAATTAAAGGTGTTCACTCTAATTAAATACATGTAGTTAATAAATGAATAATTTAATCACTGATAAACAGATTAATAGAATACTTCTCATGTTATCTTTGATAAATTGAAATATCTGATGTTCTTATCTGTAATTTGAACTATTATTTATAAATATTACATAGTTCGATTTGGATACTATTACGATTACATCTTGGAAGGAGACCATCTTAGAGGTAAACTCCGTTGCAGACAGGCATTCTGTATGCAATATGAGCTCAACGGCGTAAGGAGTGCCATTCTTTCCAACGAATAATAATAATAATAATAATAATAATAATAATAATAATAATAATAATAATACTAAAACGCTCTAGAACATAAAAGCACTAATTCGCCATGACGTCAGCGTGCTGTCGCCTTATCTTTATTCAGAATTTCCACCTTTTATTTATCATATCTGTGGAATGCAGGGAGTAGCCACGGTTCACCCGAGACTCCAAGTTATAACAGTTTTTTTTTATGGTCGCTGTTAAGCAATTAAACGCTGTTTCACAGGCTGAAATGGCGGAAGAAACTGACTGAGGAATATATATATATATATATATTATAGATATATATATATATATCTATATATATAATAATATATATATATATATAATATATATAATATATTATATATATATATATATATACTTGACCCTTTAATTGACACCTCATGCGTTGCGCGCAGGTCCAGCTGCCCAAATGTAATCTAAGGACCTCCGTGGGATCCCGGCAGAGGTAACTGAAGTGTCAGAATTGATTGTCTTAAGGCTTTTAGCTATCATACTGGTTGCAAGCTTTGTTAAAAATCTTGAAATTTCAGGCATCAAATAATAATAATAATAATAATAATAATAATAATAATAATAATAATAATAATAATAATAATAATAATAATAATAATAATAATAATAATAATAATAATATAGTTAGCAGATCAAATGTGCCTCGTGCTGGGCAACCAAACAAAGCTTCAAATGGAGACATTTTAATGGAATCACTAACCATAGTGTTGATACTATGTCTAACAATATCAATATATCTGTCCCAATTCTTATCATTACCACCTACAGTCTTCCTGAGAGCTTCGAGCACTTTCCTGTTCGCTCGTTCACAGAACCCATTAGCTTCAGGTCTGTATGGAATAATTGTTACTTTCTGTATCCCCATGACTTGCGCTAAACATTCCAAAGTTTTGTTCACAAATTCTCTGCCATTGTCGGTCAATAGAACCTCGGGTGAGCCGTATCTGCAAATGATACCATTGAAAAATGCCATAGCTACTTCTTCAGCAGTTTTATGCTTAAGTGGGAAAATTTCAACAATCCTTGTAAGTTCATCTATTATTAACTAACAAGTACTTATTCGCATATCTAGACTCACAAAAATTTCCCAGGATATCCATATGCATTCTCTGAAAATGTCCACTTGGTATCGGATATGATCCTGATTTGCATGAAGTTATCCTTGCAGGTTTGCATGCGTTGCATACTGTACAGTTTTTCACAAAATTTTCCACATCTTTCCTCATGTTTTTCCAAATGTATTTAGTACGAACCTCATTATACGTTTTTTCTATCCCCAAGTGCGGACTATCGAACCTGCAATGTACTGTATCCAAAACCACTGGAATTAAGACTTTCGGAATTACGATCTGTGTCGTATCTCCTTTACTTTCACTGGTTCTAAATTTATATTTAATTTTCCTAACCAATAGATTACCTTCTAACTCCAAACCCGAAAAAGGCAACTTATAAAGTTTCCTGACTAATTCCCCTCTAAGAAACGCTTTTACGTCTGCCAGAATCTCGTCTTCATCTTGCCTTTGCTCTATGAGACCCATATCCCATTGTACAGACTCGCTAGTGACTTGCGCAACTTGAAATGTCATGAAAACTTCTACCAATGGCATCCGCAACTACATTTAATTTGCCTTCTATATATTTGAGCTTTGCATCAAAATCTCTGATAGTTAGAAACCATCGAGCTCTTTTAGGAAACGTAAATGATGACTGTAATCATTTAAGAGGAAGGGCTATCAAAATACGATTACTGAAGTCCCTGGATATGTCAGTCTGAATGATCGGAAATCGGATTAAAATTCGAGGAAATCTTGACACAAAACAGAGGAATGAATAGTTTGATGAATTCTACGGTATCGGACTTTCTGACAAGCTCTTTTATTAGTTTCTGAGGCACCACTGTAACCAAATGCCGCTAATATCAGACTCTAAAGGTCTGATGCAAGTTTCAATTCCTAATTTTTGCTCCTCTCGGTTAGTTTTTGGGGTCATCCTAATGTTCTGTAATTTATATAAGAAAAAAAAAGCTTGATTTATAAGATGAGTTGCTAGGTTACACCAACGTTCATACTCTACTGATGGCCAGGAAAAAGTGCCTAGCATTAATCAGCTTATTCTAATACTCGATTCATCTGACGAAAATCTATCATCCATGAAGCCTCTTCTCATTCTGGTACCTTTTGTGCGGAAGTTAAAATCCTCCAAGGGTCCTTATTGTCTCCATAAAACTGCTGGAAGTGGTGGTTTCCTTCTTCCAAACAATGGTGGTCAATAGGAATGGTATATGAAGTTTAGGCCAAAGACCAAACCCTGGGACCTATGAGGTCATTCAGCTCTGGAAAGGGAGTTCAGAGTAAAAATGTCTGAAAGGTGTAACAAGAGGGAAAACTTCGTTGTTGCATTATGAAACAATTGTTAGCTGAGGGTAGAAAGTGAGATGGATGAAAGATAATACGAATGGAAGTACAGAAAAAGAAATGAAAGGGGTTGTAGGTAGGGGACAAAGGGACGTTGCAAGGAGCTTTACGTAATGCTTACTGTTCTCCGCGTGAGGTGTACTGATGGCTCCATCAACCCTCCCTCCCTCCCCATTCACTACGGGGGTGTAACTCGTCTTGTCCAGCATCAGCATTCTGTTCTTTTCTTTTTTTTTACCTTTCCCTTTACAATAAAATATGGAAACATCCTCCCGGCAGTGTTTTGAATGTTGATAATCTCAAGTTTTCCTAAGGCTTCAATAACATTTGAAAAGATGTATAATGCTACTTTACAAAGACTGCAGGAATACTTCATATGCAACGCTCCATCGCCTTAATTCATTTCTTTTTACCCATATACCTCTCGGCGTATCTAGTGTCTTTTTTTATTCACTACTTGGAATTATTTTCCGCGCAGTCGTGAATACAAATAATAATAATAATAATGAAAGCTACAGTAAAGAACAGTAAATAACAAACAATTAGCAAAACCAAATTACATATAATGTAGAAAACAACCGAGTCTTTGGTAACACTGCAGTGAGATGAAGAACGATAAATTACAATTAATTTCATGACAAACGAAAGCAATCAACGCGGGTTACAAGAAAGTAACAGGGTAATACAGTGTGTAGCAGCGGAATCATTTTCGCAAAGTATATGATTATAACAAACACCTGTATCAAAAAAAAAAAAATTGTCAACATGCAATAGCCAATGGGATGGCAAAAACCCAAGGAGGCCCTTACCTATCCCTGTCCCATCACCCACCACACACACACAAACACACGCATACACAAATGAGGAGGAGGAGGAGGAGGAGGAGGAGTGTGGATGAAAGTACCAAAATCTTAATAAAAACTTACCTCTCAAAGGAGTGAAAGTTATTTTGAATCAGAGAAAGCATAAATGGGAGTAAAACTATAAGAAAAAAAGTACAAAAAGGAATAAATAAATGAAAACCCACATGGAAGTCGGTTGAAAACTCAAGGATGACGAATAATGAATCGTCCGACGGTGTCTGCTTTTCCTTGTGGTCACCAATCCAAGTAGCTACTATCCAGACCTGACGTTGTTGAATTTTGCAATGCGAACGACCAGCGGTATATATAGTAATCACGTTACTTCCATCAGCTGGCAGAATATAACAAACCGGAATGGAATATGAAATTCAGGCCAAAGGCCAAGCGCTGGGAACTATTAGGTCATTCAGCGCTGAAATGGAAATTGGGGTTAGAATGGTTTGAAAGGTGTAGCAGGAGGGAAAACTCTGAGTTGCTCTGGGGAGACGGTGGAAGTTAGACGGAAGAAAGATAATATGAATGAAATTCACCGATGACTGTAAATAGAAAAATCAACAAAAGTCAATAAACGAAGGAGAAACAAACGAGAACTTCGCAGTGAAAGGAAACCCGCGTTCATTTAAGAGGAGGCCCTTCTCACAGGGGACAAAGTTAGAATTGTTATTTTCAACGCAGACAATTTAATATGAAGCTGAAGTTCTATAAAGTGATGTTACAAGCTTGGGTTTAGTGCACCAATACATCCTGCCCGGGTTTAGTAAAACGAAATATCAAACTGAATCTATAAAGTGATATTACAAGCTTGGGTTTAGTGCACCAATATATCCTGACCGGGTTTAGTGAAACGAAATATCAAACTGAAACCTTTTACGTTTAAGTCGAGATATCAACCTAGGGTTCAGTCAGCTCAAGCTAAGATTCAGTCAACCTGAATTAAGCTTGGGATTAGTAAAGCGAAACATCTGAGGCTCAGTAAACTGAAATTACAAGCCTGGGTTCAGTAAACTTGTATCTACATTTACACTTAAAGTTGATAAACCGAAATGTCGAACTTTGTTCTGCGAACAAATATCATGACTGGGATGAACGATTGGGTTTATAAAATCAAACTATTGCGATGAGGTTTAGAAACTCAGCTCAGTAATTCAAGCTTTTAAGTTTGGAACATAGAAAAATAAAGTTTGCATTTTTCAAAGGGAAACAGCAATGGTGGGTCAATTAAATCAAAATCAGGAGCTGAGTTTTATTAAACCGGATTGCCAACTGTGGACTCAACGTAACCAAAATAATAAGTAAAAAGACTGGTGTCATCAAAATACAAACCATGAATTTCTTCAAGAGAAATATCAAGCATGGTTTTATTGCAACCAATCCGCCAAAATTTATGTTTTAACGCTACACAGGCCATCAAATTCTCTCTCTCTCTCTCTCTCTCTCTCTCTCTCTCTCTCTTAACATTGCCTTGGTTTTAAAAAGTAAAACTTCGAGCTTTAGTTCAATGAATTTACGCTTTAGGCTATTTTAAATACCCAACATAGAAAACCTTAGTTTATAAATAAACAAAAACTAAATAAACGTGAATTCAACAAAATTAAATGCATTTTAGTAACCTACGATATTTCAAAAATAAAAATAAAAAAAATAAAAGCTCAACACTTCAATTCCATTTAGTAAAGTATTAAACATGAATTTATTAAATTGAAATACCAAAACCGACTTTTCATAACTCTAATAATAATAATAATAATAATAATAATAATATAATAATAATAATAATAATAATATGGAAAAACTATGAACATTACTCATAACACTTGAATAAAACCTTGAATAAAAACTACTGAGGACAAAGGGCTGCAATTTGGTATGTTTGATGACTGGAGGGTGGATGATCAACATGCAAATTTGCAGCCCTCTAGCCTCAATACTTTCTAAGATCTGAGGGCGGAGAGAAAAAATGCTAATGGACAGACATATACCCATCTCAATAGTGTTCTTTTACAGAAAACTACAACCTCTGGCATGAGAAAAAGAGTATAAGGAATGATATACAATGAAGATAGAATTGCACTCATCGGCAGTCAGTATATGCCAAAAATACAGAAGGATGATGTTCAGCATAGCCTCATTATTATGTAAGAACAACTAAATATATATAAAATATATATATATATATATATATATATTATATATATATATATATATATATATATATCTATATATATCTATCATCTAATATATATATATAATATATATATATAATATATATATATATATATATCTTATATATATATATAATAATATATATATATATAATATTATATAGATAGATAGATATACTATATATATTGAATAATATATATATATATATATATTATATAATATATATATATATTAATTATATCTTTTTATATATAGTATATATCTATATATCATATAATATATATATATATTATATATATATATATAGATTACTCTAATACAGTAGTACAATATGAAGATAGAAGGGCCATAAACACTATTTATACGTTGCAACAATGCAATTCAGACGCTTCACTGGTAAAATATTTTACCAGTGAAAAGGGGCACAGACGAAAGCGTCTGAAATGTATTGTTGGAATGTGAAATGGTGCTTTATGGGCCTTTTATCATTATATTATAATATATATATATATAAATATATATATATAATATCATATATATATTTGATATATGAATATATACTGTGTGTATTTATGTATATGGCCATACATGTATACATATATGTACGTGTGTGTGTGTGTGTGTTGAGAGAGAGAGAGAGAGAGAGAGAGAGGTGTGTGTGGAGAGAGAGAGAGAGAGCGAGAGAGAGAGAGAGAGAGAGAGAGAGAGAGCGGTAGGCTAAAGAATTTTACGCTTCTCTCATTAAAAAACCTTAACAACAAAATTTTTTTCAATTCTCAATTTTGTATAATTTATTTAGTTTCATAATCATCTGTGACTAAAATGTTACAATTTCCAGCTCTCTTTTTAGTTACTTTCCCGAGGAAGAAATTATTTACTAGCTCATTTTTAAGTCGTCTCCATTTGCATGGTTTCTGAAGCCGTCGCAGTCTTCAGGAGCCTTCAGTTACTCCAAGCCCTTCCAAAGGCTCCGTGTGGAATCTCCCGAAGTAAGAAAATTGGCCTCTGAGCCAAAATGAGGACCTGGGAAATTCCTGGAGCTCTGGTGCCATTTTCCAGTTATAACTATTTGATCAGGTGGAAAGAAAGGTAACCATGTTTGCCCTTGGTAAATTTAACTTTGTTGTGAAAAACCTATTGGCTCTGATCCCAACCGGATCAGTGGTACCTTTCATAAATGGAAATTGGATCCGAAACCTCGGATTATTTATTAGTAAACAAGCAGTAGCTCTTGTCTGGGAGCACTTTTGGTTTTTGGCCCGAGCACATCAGTGCATTGAAGACCAGAAGGCTCTCCAGATTGGTCAAGATGCTATTGCCCAAAAGAACGTCGACGACCTTTACTATGCAACGGAAATGATCTCACTTTTGAAAGAAGATTGGAAGGATGCAACGTCGGAGAACTTTTTCCTCCTAGATGAAGTCGAAGATCTGAATTTCAAAGAAGCTGCTCTGATGAGAACGAATCAAGATTTACTCGACGAGTTCATGGATGAAAAGCATAACGCTGAAGAGGAAAATAAACTCCTGAAGAAGAAAATAGAAGAGTTGGAAGACGCATTGTTCCAGAAGGCCAAGGATGTTGAAAATATAAACGAACAACTAGCACGGAAACGGAGAAGAATGTGAGAACCATCGAGAAAAACTGGAAGAACTCCAGAACCAAGCTGTGGACAATGACTTCTACTGTGGGTACCTTGAAGAGAAGGTCAAGGCCCATGAGGCTGAAAGAAAGAGGCTGTTCCAGGCGACGGCACAACTCGAGGAGAGATTGCAAGCCTCACAGAGAGAAGTATCATCTGTTCTCGCACGGAAGGATCTTGGCGATCAGAAGAAAATACATATCCAGGAAACCACAGTTCAGTCGCTTCCACAGGAGAATGAAAAAATGAATGAGGAATTAGAGGAACGAGAACCACCAGCTACCGTGGTATACAATTCTATGGCAAATGAAAAGAATAAGAATGATGCTCTGATTCAAGAAAACAAGGTCAAAGGAAACATGTTCTATAAGCTAGGACGACTGGAAGAAGCAAGTGAATGTTTCCTCAGAGTCTTGGATATGGACGACGATCAAGTGGACTGCAGGCGAAGACTTGGATTATGTCTCTTGTTGCTTGGCAGACACAGCCAAGCTGTGACGCAGCTTGAGAAATTAGATGATCAAGAAGATTTGGTGGCAGCCGCCAGAACCTTGCAAAGAATGCAACGTCATGGCTGCCCATACTACATCCTAGGTATTGCAGAGGATGCTAATTTGAAAGAAATAAAGTGGGCCTACAGGAAGCGGACACTTAAGTTTAACCCTGATAACTGCCAAGGGTCTAAAGACGAGCGACAACGCAGAATGGATATCATGCAGAAGGTCAACTATGCTAATGATCTCCTATGTGATGCTGATGAAAGAAGAAAATACAACGCAGTCAGGGAGTTCATCAAGGACCTGGCAGATAGCGTGTTTGCAGATCCTCAGAAGACTATGAAAGCAAAGAGGAAGAAATCTGGAAGGACAACAAAGAGGAAGAAAACTAAAGGAAACTAGGAAGAAACAAACAGAAGAAACAGCCTGTGATTAACCAAAATTGTGAATGATTTTGACTTGTCACCAGGTGATGCTGCTGCGTCATGTTTCAGAGGCCCTGCGATCTTCTGGGTCCATTCGATGAGCTTGACTGCAAGATGGGTGTTCTGCTGCTCCCCCGGCAGCAACCAACAAAAGGAGGTCCCCCCACTTCCTACACACCAATCCTGCAATCAAAACCATCAATGGGCCAAGGAAATCGCAATGCCTCTGGAACATGACGCAGCATCATCAACTAGTGTCCAGTCAAAATTCTTCACATGGGCTGTTTCTTTGCAGCGGTAAAGACAAGTCTTGTGAACGGGCTTTTCATCAGTCATCCTTGGCGATTCTCTCATCTCCCTCTGGAATGGGTATCGATTCCAAGTCACCTATTGGATTATGCACTGCATGTTAAATCCCATTTTTTTGCATATACTGCAGTGGCAACCTCTGGTGTGGCGTAAAAACCCGTAAGTTCAATGCCTTTTATATATGCAAAATATGGATTATGCAATGCATAATGGGTTGAATACTTGCATATACGACTGTGGCAACCTCTGGCGTGGCGTAAAAACCCGTAAGTTCAATGCCTTTTATATATGCAAAGTATGGCTTATGCAATGCATAATGGGTTGAATACTTGCATATACTACTGTGGCAACCTCTGGCGTGGCGTAAAAACCCGTAAGTTCAATGCCTTTTATATATGCAAAGTATGGCTTATGCAATGCGTAATGAGTTAAATACTTGCATATACCACTGTGGCAACCTCTGGCGCGGCGTAAAAACCCGTAAGTTCAATGCCTTTTATATATGCAAAGTATGGCTTATGCAATGCATAATGGGTTAAATACTTGCATATACTACTGTGGCAACCTCTGGCGTGGCGTAAAAACCCGTAAGTTCAATGCCTTTTATATATGCAAAGTATGGCTTATGCAATGCGTAATGAGTTAAATACTTGCATATACTACTGTGGCAACCTCTGGCGCGGCGTAAAAACCCGTAAGTTCAATGCCTTTTATATATGCAAAGTATGGCTTATGCAATGCGTAATGAGTTAAATACTTGTATATACGTGGCAACCTCTGGCGCGGCGTAAAAACCCGTAAGTTCAATGCCTTTTATATATGCAAAGTATGGCTTATGCAATGCATAATGGGTTGAATACTTGCATATACTACTGTGGCAACCTCTGGCGTGGCGTAAAAACCAGTAAGTTCAATGCCTTTTATATATGCATAGTATGGCTTATGCAATGCATAATGGGTGAATACTTGCATATACTACTGTGGCAAACCTCTGCGCGGCGTAAAAAACCCGTAAGTTCAATGCCTTTTATATATGCAAAGTATGCTTATGCAATGCATAATGGGTTAAAGACTTGCATATACTACTGTGGCAACCTCTGGCGCGGCGTAAAAAACCCGTAAGTTCTAATGCCTTTTATATTATGCAAAGTATGGCTTATGCATACATAATGGGTTGAATACTTGCATATACTACTGTGGCAACCTCTGGCGCGGCGTAAAAACCCGTAAGTTCAATGCCTTTTATATATGCAAAGTATGGCTTATGCAATGCATAATGGGTTGAATACTTGCATATACTACTGTGGCAACCTCTGGCGCGGCGTAAAAACCCGTAAGTTCAATGCCTTTTATATATGCAAAAGTATGGCTTATGCAATGCAATGGGTTGAATACTTGCATATACTACAATGACAACCTCTGGCGGCGGGCGTAAAAACCCGTAAAGTTCATGCCTTTTATATATGCAAAGTATGGCTTATGCAATGCATAATGGGTTGAATACTTGCATATACTACCGTGGCAACCTCTGGCGCGGCGTAAAAACCCGTAAGTTTCAATGCCTTTTATATATGCAAAGTATGGCTTATGCAATGCTAATGGGTTGAATACTTGCATATACTACTGTGGCAACCTCTGGCGCGGCGTAAAAAACCCGTAAGTTCAATGCCTTTTATATATGCAAAGTATGCTTATGCAATGCATAATGGGTTGAATACTTGAATATACTACTGTGGCAACCTCTGGCGTGGCGTAAAAACCCGTAAGTTCAATGCCTTTTATATATGCAAAGTATGGCTTATGCAATGCGTAATGAGTTAAATCGGGTGCATATACTACTGTGGCACCTCTGGCGCGGCGTAAAAAACCCGTAAGTTCAATGCCTTTTATATATGCAGGCTATGCAATGCAATAATGGGTTAAATACTTGCATATACTACTGTGGCAACCTCTGGCGCGGCGTAAAAACCCGTAAGTTCAATGCCTTTTATATATGCAAAGTATGGCTTATGCAATGCATAATGGGTTGAATACTTGCATATACTACTGTGGCAACCTCTGGCGCGGCGTCGTAAGTTCAATGCCTTTTATATAGTCAAAGTAGGCTTATGCAATGCATAATGGGTTGAATACTTGAATATACTACTGTGGCAACCTCTGGCGTGGCGTAAAAAAACCCGTTAAGTTCAAGCTTTTATATATGCAAAGTATGCTTTTGCAATGCGTAATGAGTTAAATACTTGCATATACTACTGTGGCAACCTCTGGCGCGGCGTAAAAACCCGTAAGTTCAATGCCTTTTATATATGCAAAGTATGGCTTATGCAATGCATAATGGGTTGAATACTTGCATATGCTACTGTGGCAACCTCTGGCGCGGTGAAAAAACCCGTAAGTTCAATGCCTTTTATATATGCAAAGTATGGCTTATGCAATGCATAATGGGTTGAATACTTGCATATACGACTGTGACAACCTCTGCCTCTGGCCCGGCGTAAAAACCCGTAAGTTCAATGCCTTTTATATATGCAAAGTATGGATTATGCAATGCATAATGGGTTAAATACTTGCATATACGACTGTGACAACCTCTGCCTCTGGCGCGGCGTAAAAACCCGTAAGTTCAATGCCTTTTATATATGCAAAGTATGGCTTATGCAATGCATAATGGGTTGAATACTTGCATATACTACAATGACAACCTCTGGCGCGGCGTAAAAACCCGTTAGTTCAATGCCTTTTATATATGCAAATTATGGCTTATGCAATACATAATGGGTTGAATACTTGCATATACTACTGTGGTAACCTTTGCCTCTGGCGCGGCGTAAAAACCCGTAAGGTTAATGCCTTTTATATATGCAAAGTATGGCTTATGCAATGCATAATGGGTTGAATACTTGCATATACTACTGTGGCAACCTCTGGCGCGGCGTAAAAACCCGTAAGTTCAATGCCTTTTATATATGCAAAGTATGGCTTATGCAATGCATAATAGGTTTAAAACTTGCATATACTACTGTGGCAACCTCTGGCGTGGCGTAAAAACCCATAAGTTCAATGTCTTTTATATATGCAAAGTATGGCTTATGCAATGCATAATGGGTTGAATACTTGCATATACTACTGTGGCAACCTCTGGCGCGGCGTTAAAACCCGTATGGTTAATGCCTTTTATATATGCAAAGTATGGCTTATGCAATGCATAATGGGTTGAATACTTGCATATACTACTGTGACAACCTCTGGCGCGGTGTAAAAACCCGTAAGTTCAATTCCTTTTATATATGCAAAGTATGGCTTATGCAATGCATAATGGGTTGAATACTTGCATATACTACTGTGGCAACCTCTGGCGCGGCGTAAAAACCCGTAAGTTCAATGCCTTTTATATATGCAAAGTATGACTTATGCAATGCATAATGGGTTGAATACTTGCATATACTACTGTGGCAACCTCTGGCGCGGCGTAAAAACCCATAAGTTCAATGCCTTTTATGTATGCAAAGTATGACTTATGCAATGCATAATGGGTTGAATACTTGCATATCCTACTGTGGCAACCTCGGGTGTGGCGTAAGTTCAATGTCTTTTATATATGCAAAGTATGGGTTATGCAATACATAATGGGTTGAATACTTGCATATACTACTGTGGCAACCTCTGTGCGGAAGTAAAAACCCGTAAGTTCAATGCCCTTTTGGAGGGGGATATGCCAAAGTATGCCTTAATGCAATGCATAATGGGTTAATATTGCATATACTACTGTGGCAACCTGGCTCAGCGTAAAACCCGTAAGTTCAATGTCTTTTTATTATAGCAAAGTATGGCTTAATGCAAGCATAATGGGTTGAATACTTGCATATCCTACTTGTGGCAAACCTCTGGCGCGGCGTAAAAAAACCCCTAAGTTCAATGCCTATATGCAAAGTATGGCTTATGAATGCATAATGGGTTGAATAATTGCATATACTACTGTGGCAACTTGGCGGGCGTAAAAACCCGTAGTCAATGCATTTTATATATGCAAAAGTATGGTTATGCATGCATAATGGGTTTGAAGACTGCATACCCTAACTGTGGCAACCTCGGGTGTGGCGTAAGTTCAATGCCTTTTATGTATGCAAAATATGGGTTATGCAATGCATAATGGGTTGAATACTTGCATATCCTACTGTGACAACCTCGGGTGTGGCGTAAGTTCAATGTCTTTTATATATGCAAAGTATGGCTTATGCAATGCATAATGGGTTGAATACTTGCATATACTACTGTGGCAACCCGGGTGGCGGTAAAAAAACCCGTAAGTCATGCTTTTTATTATGCAAGTAATGGCTTAGCAATGATAATGGGTTGAATACTTGCATTATACTACTGTGGCAACCTCTGGCGCGGCGTAAAAACCTGTAAGTTCAATGCCTTTTACATATGCAAAGTATGGCTTATGCAATGCATAATGGGTTGAATACTTGCATATACTACTGTGGCAACCTCGGGTGTGGCGTAAAAACCCGTAAGTTCAATGCATTTTATATATGCAAAGTATGGCTTATGCAATGCATAATGGGTTGAATACTTGCATATCCTACTGTGGCAACCTCTGGCGTGGCGTAAGTTCAATGCCTTTTATGTATGCAAAATATGGGTTATGCAATGCATAATGGGTTGAATACTTGCATATACTACTGTGGCAACCTCTGGTGTGGCGTAAAAACCCGTAAGTGTAATGCCTCATACAGTACGTGCAAAATATTTTATCCTGGTGTGGCTGGAGGAAAGATTCCATATGTCTTGGCTAGCTGGTGTAGCTGAGAATGGGGAAGGGTCCATCCCTGGCAAAAATAAAACCCCATTCGATGACACTCCATTGGCGAGGATGCCCCAGGGGTGAGATCGCTTGCGATCGCTAAAGGCCCATAATTATATATATTCATATATTCATATATGACATATGGATATGATATATATAAATATATATATATATATATATATATATATTATAGATATATATAATATATATATATATATGCATATATATACAATTATATATAGCATAATATATAATATAACAATATATAGAAATATTATAATATATATATATTATATATAGATATAATATATACTATATTAATATATATATATATATATATATATATATAGATATATTATATATATGGTGTCCGGACAATTCGGTCCCGGACAATTCGGTACCCGGCTTGTCATTTTTATTATTTTTTTTTAATTTCTAAATCAAAATAATATGGTATTCTATATTAGACATTAAGATCTATTTATATATAATATTATCTAATTGCCTAACTACAAAGTTTGTTATTCAACTAGTTTTACAATTACAGTAACATAAACAATCTACCTAACTAATTTATTACTTAACGATTAGTTTGGTTAGTCCCTTAGTTGTTTATAGATAATATAAGCTAACTACCCAACTATTCATTCATAAACAATTAGTTTGGTTATTCCTTAGTTGTTAATAAAAAAAAAAGACTATTAGTTTCTTCATTCAAAATATTTTACTAAGTTTACTGCAAAGGTACCTTTAGATTTTTTATTCTAGTTTCACCCCATCATTCACAAAATGGAGTCTTGCAAGTGCATACGATCGGAAAAGTGAAATACAAAATTAGTCGATAAGGAAAACTACGTGTACCAAAAACATAAAGAAAATGCTGATGGTACGAAGATATATTGAAGATATATTCACTCAGATGTTAGTTTTCATGCACTCAAGTATATTGAAAATCATAATCATAACACAACTGCAGCTGAAGTGAGTGCAAAAGTTGCTACTGCAAATATTAAGGAAAGGACAACCACAAGTCAAACACCTTCTCGTTCAATTTTAACAGAAGAACTAGGAAATTTAAAGGAGTGCGCAGTTGCTGATGTGACGAAACTAGTTCATATTAGTCGAAATATGAGACGATGGAGAGATGATCAGGCTAATCATCCACCAATCCCACAAACAATTAATGGATTTCAAATACCACGAGAGTTTGGTGTTATCGAGAATGGCTCTATCTTTTTGCAGTATGACAGTGGCATAGACGACGTTAAACGCATTTTAATTTTCGCTACTAATGACGCTCTTCACGATTTGAGACAATGTGCGAATCGGGCAGGAGATGGAACTTTTAAAGGTGCGTTTAGATTGGAGATTAAACTCTCCCGAGAGACGGCTACTCTCGCGCAACTTTCTCTACAGCATGTTTATACTACCAGCAAGTTTTTCTCTCCGAGAGCTATGAGGGAGTGTCGCGAGAGAAAGTGTCCGAGAGTCGTCGGGTAAGACTTCTCGCGCATCTATTTACACTGGAGCCAGTGCCAGTCGACAACTAGCGAGGGTTGAGAGAACATAGTATACAGTGTTACCCATGATATGGAAGATGAATTGGTTTTTTGTGTAGAACCAAATCCTATGCAGTATATATATATATGATATATATATATATATATATATAATATATATATTATATATATATATATATAATATATATATATATATATAGTAGATTAATATCCTGATATATCTATATATTAATGCTATAATAGATTATATATATATATATATATATATATATATATATATATATATATCTATATATATATTATATATATATATTATATATATATATATATATATATACATATATATATATATATATATATTAGATATATATAATATATATTTATATATATATGTATATAATATATATATATATATATATATATATATGTATATAATATAGATATACTATATATATATATAGATATATATATATATATATATATATATATATATATGTATATGTATATATATATTTCTCCATAGTCCTATTGCTAAAATGGCAACACAATAAGATCAGCTGATGTGTAGTGAATCTTTGGGTGGATGGAAGCAACAAGATCGATTAATTGGTAAGAATCTTTGTCTAGATAGATATTATTATCGTAATACCGATATGAAAGCACCATTTTAATTTCCAGTTCTCTGCCAAGAGTTGTGATCACGACACCTTCCAAAAGTGGAGTTTCACTACCCTGATGACTATCGTAGGACAACATCCTCAAAAACACATTAATTTCCATTCTATTTCTTTTCTCTTGACTCTTGCGACGTCAGGCATTCCTCGGATATCACTTTTTTTTCTTCTTCAATTTTCTAGCTTCAGCGCACATTTGACTCCGAAGATTGTGCCATTTCCTTGTAATTTCTTTTTCGCTAATTCCCAAGTTCTCAGCTATTTCTTTAATTTTACTCATTTTCAGCTCTTTGTTTCTGTACTCAGGTAAAGTCACATTCCACAGTTCAGGAAATTTCTCGTATTGCTGAATTAATGAAATTGTTTGGTCTTTATTCCAGTTTTTGGCACTCATGTTCTCTCGTGAGAGTAAACGAAAACTTTCACAGCTCTGAATATTCACTGAATAGAGTGGAGAGCTACAACCTAGCTCTACGAGCGTGCTGTCTAGACTGTTTAGACTGTAGCGCGCGCGAGAGAAGAGAAACACTCGCGAGAGTAGAGAGAAAATCTCGGAGAGTACTCTACAGCCTGTTTACATTCAATAGAGCAGCTGTCTGAGAGCAACTCGCTGAAAAAACTCTCCAGTCTAAACGCACCTTAAGAGTTGCCCTGTTATATTTTTCCAACTTTATGTCTTGCATATACAAATTAAAAACTTCAGTGCTCCAAGATTGTTTGCCCTCTTACCTGATAAGTCTCAAAATACGTATAACCGGCTTTTCCAAAAAGTGAAAGAATTAGTGAATAACGAGGGGCCAGATGCATTTTCAAATACGTTTCCAGAAACAACTATTTCTTTTTGCTTGTTTCATTTAGGACAGAATGTTTACAGACATATTGTAGCTGAAGGTTTCAAAGTACGTTACCACGAAGATGACATATTTAGTCATAAAATGAGATGTTTTATAGCCCTAGCCTTTTTACCTGTAAATCAGGTTGCTGATGCTTTTGAAAATTCCTATATAGGACCAGTGAGAGGGAGAGGAGCCACAATGAGGAGACTTGATCCAAAATGTTCAATAGAATCTTGGAATGTTCTAAGCCGATGTTTGAACGGAGAATTGCGTACAATTAATAATTTGGAAGGTTTTCACAGCACATTTATAGCAAGTCTTTCCAGTATCAATACAAACATATGGAAATTGATTGAAGCCCTTAAAAGTGAAGAGAGTTTGGCAAAAACAAAATTACAAAAGCTTCGAAACAGGGATGAACCAGTCAAAAAGAAGAAGTACAGCGATTATGACAAGTGTATTACTCATCTAGTACAGAGCTATAATCAAGCAGAAAGAATGCAGTTCCTTAAAGCAATTCGCTCATAATATTAAGGTTTAAAATTTTTCTAAATTTTAAGTACAAGAAATGTATGGCTTTTACTGTTTTACTTTTATATAGATACGTTTAACGACACATGTATGGTTTTTACTATTTTATTTTTATTTTATACTTTTAACGACAAACAATGTATGGCTTTTACTATTCTATTTTTATATAGATACTTTTAACGACAAACAATGTATGGTTTTTACTATTTTATTTTTATATACATACTTTTAACGACAAGAAATGTAAAAAGTCTGGAATAAAGAAACTAAAAAAGTTTTTTTTAAATAAATCATTTCATTTATGTCTGCCACCCACTTTTTTATATTCTTTGTAAATAAGTAAGAAAATAACCAATCTAATCGTTTAAAAATGACAAGCTGGGTACCGAATTATTGTCCGGGAACGAATTGTCCGGGACCGAATTGTCCGGGACCGAATTGTCCGGGACCGAATTGTCCGGGACCGAATTGTCCGGGACCAAATTGTCCGGGACCAAATTGTCCGGGACCGAATTGCCGGGACCAAATTGTCCTAGCACCATATATATATATATATATATATATATATATATATATATATTATATATATACATATATACATATATATATATATATATATATATATATATATATATATATATATATATATATATATATTTATATATATATATATATATATATATATATATATATATATATATATATTATATATATATATATATATATATATATATATGACTGGTAAAAGTGTTCTGTAACAACAGAATTCCATCTAATAAAAGGAGCCCATAAAAACACCAAAATGTAGAGAGAAAAGTACTATTACTTTTCTCTCTACATTTTGGTGTTTTTTTATGGGCTCCTTTTTATTAGATTATATATATATATATATATATATATATATATATATATATAATATATGTATATACATACAAAGTATATACACACACATACACATATCGTAGATACACAGCTAGACAGCCATTTTTAGTACACTTTTACACACACACACACTCACTCAGACAGTCAGCAATATTACCACAACCACGCACACAAGTACACGCAATGCTTTTGACGCACATCATGGCTGCTCACCAGCGAAACGGAACAGAAAGAATGAGGAACAGCCTCCTCTAGTGGTGGAGGTGAAAGTGGCAGCTTTAATCAAACAGTGCATAACAACAAGCGGTTGAATGTTAAATAAGGAGTTGGGAATAGGGAGTTGGGAAAATGGGCTACAAATAAGTCTACTATGAGATTCAGGGCCTCTGTAACACGGCTTTTTCGCAATAAACTTTTATCTATGTATTTCATCAATATAACGCTTATTCAGAATACACATTATATCTACACATAAATTTTGACTGTATTCTGCATTACGTAGGTTGAATAAATTTGGTACTGACAATGTAAAAGTGACTTTTTTTGAAGACGGGCCAACTTCCTCAGAGAAAAGGTTTCGAACGCACTCGTTACGTAACTTATGACAGCATTTCTTCCCTCTTTCTCGATGGATGATTGGCTATACGTAACAAAGGCTATACCTCTGGCAACAATGACAAACAAATTTAAATACAACCAAAGCAGCACACCTTTATGAACTCTGAACCTCTCCACTGATAATTGTCATAATGAACAAACCAACAAAATATGTTAATAAATACAAAAACACTTCGATTATTAGTCTAACTCCCAAAATAAGTTTCCTAAGAAATTACAGTCTACTTTATAGGTCACAATCAGATTGACAAGATATAAGGAATAGATGGTAATTTTCAAAAACATAGTAGACAAGCTTGATTTGATAACTGCTATATCCAATGTTATGCAATTTTTATTTATTGGCTATCTACCTATTTACTGAAAAAAAACTAGCCGGTACCGTATTTTGGCTTTAAACCTTCACCAATAATTATCGTCAGAATGATAACTTCATGAGGCTCCACCCACTTTGGCCTCGTTATAATTCAGGATAACACTGAAGGCTATCTTGGGCATTGTTGGATTAGAAAATTTAACTTCTGGTTATAAAAACTCATTTCTCGAGTAGTTGTAAGAAGTGCTAAATGATCCTCAAGGATCCCAGCAGTTGGCCTAAACGTTTAATTCATGTATATTACTGCTATACTGTTGCGGCACTACTGCTACAGTAGTATTACTACGCTAGCACAGATACCCCACCCACATCTATGTAGCGTTCCGCCATTCATAAAGTCTTTGGGTTTCAGAGCCGATGGAACAAGGTGAATGGGTTTCTGTCTAGTGGATGGGCGGCGCAACATTTCGTCAAAAGGTGTTTACTTTGCTTACGTAATGAATGTTTTTCGACTCTTGGCTCGTAATCATTCGTCACGGCGTCGGCTAGATGATTTACTCTATAAAAATTAAAACTATCTGGTTTAGGTTATTGATAATGCTGACAAAATTTGTGTGTTTGTAAAATATACATATGTCAACTTTCAGCTACTTCCGATGCTTTGACAAGGAGCAAAGTCCAAAAAACCGTGTTACAGAGGCCCTGAATCTCATAGTAGTATATTTAGTGGGAAATAATAATAATAATAATGATAATAATAATAATAATAATAATAATAATAATAATAATAAAAGTGGCGCCGTAGCAGAGTGGGTTAGGTCGTCAATGGACTGGTTAAGCAACATTGGGGCTGGTCAGTCGTTGGATGGGTGACCGCTCTCCTCGGCGTTGATTCCTTGCGAAAGGATCTTTACCATAATTTCCTCAGCCTACTCAGCTGTAAATGAGTACCTATCCCTGACGGGGTAGGGTCCAGCTGTGGGTTAAATAGCAAAACTTAGCAATGATGGAAAGAAATGAAGAATTAAACGACAACGACGTAAATGGAACCTGTGTCAACAGAGGAGCTTCGTCCGGCAGCCAGGTATTCACCCAATTGAAGGGGAAGACGAGGTACTTGGAGGTCGTCATCCAGCAACTAACCACCACAACGACAGTAACCAACAGCCTGAGATTGAAGCTACAGAATCAAACCAGAGGAAGAAATGGACAAGAGAAGAAAATAAGGAAATATGGAGATGCTACATCAGAAGCAACCCGACGGAGAGAGGATACAGAGGAAGGTTGGTCAACATCTGGAATGAGAGGAATAACACCCCCAAACAGAGCAGAGGCTGGCAGACCAAGTAAGGAACATAAAGAAAAAGAACTGGCTCTCCCCAACAGAAAGAGAGAAACTTGAAAGGGAAATGACACACGACAACGAATTACAAGACGAACTGAGAGACAATGCCACAGAACAACAGCACAGGAAGAAACACTGACGAAGTAACATACAGAGAGAACAAAGATCCCCTCCATGAAAGCCTACAACACCAAGAAATTAAGGGAGAAAACAAGTGAGGTCAATGAAATAATGGGAATAATACACACCACCAGTATCACAGAAACAAATAACTTGGCAAATACAGGAGCAAGATTAGTAGCAGAACTGATGGGGATACAAACACCAACACCACCAACACAACCAACCCAACAGAAACCAAAACAACAACCTCCTTGGAAAAGGCGCCTAGAAAAGCAAATCATGGTGATGAGATCTGACTTGAGTAAACTGAAAGAGATGGCAGAAAAAAGGCTAAGAAGCAAGAAAACAAGGGAGGAACTCAACAAGAAATACAAAGTACAAGAGAGGGGACTAAACAACACAATAGAAGATGTAAAACAGAGGCTAAGGCCAAAGCACATAAGATCCAATGGTACATGAACAGGAATAAGGGATACCAACAGAACAAACTATTCGGAACCAACTAGAAAAGACTATACAGCCAACTAAAAGGGGAAGACAACCACCAAGAAATTCCTGAAGCCGAACCAAGTAAGAGACTGGGAAAACATATGGAACAATCTGGTATCACACAACAAACATGCAACATGGATCCAGGAAGTCAAGGAAGAAGAAACAGGGAGAATAAAACAAAGATTCACAGAGATCACGACAGACACAGTCAGATACCAACTAAAGAAAATGCCAAACTGGAAAACCCCAGTTCCCGATGAAGTCCATGGATACTGGCTCAAAACCTTCGAGGCCCTACATCCAGTAACCACAGGCCTATCACCTGCCTACCAATAATGTGGAAGTTACTAACAGGTATCATCAGTGAAAGGCTGTACAACTACCTAGAGGAGACAAACACCATCCCCCACCACCAGAAAAGCTGCAGAAGGAAGTGTAGGGACACAAAAGACCAGCTCCTGATAGACAAAATGGTAATGAAGAACAGTAGGAGAAGGAAAACCAACCTAAGTATGGCATGGATTGACTATAAGAAAGCCTTCGACATGATACCACACACATGGCTAATAGAATGCCTGAAAATATATGGGGCAGAGGAAAACACCATCAGCTTTCTCAGAAATACAATGCGCAACTGGAATACAATACTTAACTAGCAGCGGTTAATATCAAGAGAGGGATCTTCCAGGGCGACTCACTGTCCCCACTACTCTTCGTAGTAGCCATGATTCCCATGACAAAAGTACTGCAGAAGATGGATGCTGGGTACCAACTCAAGAAAAGAGGCAACAGAATTAACCATCTGATGTTCATGGGCGACATCAAGCTGTATGGTAAGAGCATCAAGGAAATAGATACCCTAATTCAGACTGTAAGGATTGTATCTGGGGACATCAGGGTGGGGTTTGGAATAGAAAAATGTGCCTTAGTCAACATACAAAAGGGCAAAGTAACAAGGACTGAAGGGATAAAGCTACCAGATGGGAGCAACATCAAACGCATAGATGAGACGGGATACAAATACCTGGGGATAATGGAAGGAGGGGATATAAAACACCAAGAGATGAAGGACACGATCAGGAAAGAATATATGCAGAGACTCAAGGCGAAACTCAAGTCAAAACTCAACGCCGGAAATATGATAAAAGCCATAAACACATGGGCAGTGCCAGTAATCAGATACAGTGCAGGAATAGTGGAATGGACAAAGGCAGAACTCTGCAGCATAGACCAGAAAAATATGAAACATGTGACAATACACGAAGCACTACACCCAAGAGCAAATACGGACAGACTATACATAACACAAAAGGTTGGAAGGAGAGGACTACTAAGTATAGGGGACTGCGTCAATATCGAGAACAGAGCACTGGGCAATATCTGAAAACCAGTGAAGACGAGTGGTTCAAGAGTGCATGGGCAGAGGGACTGATAAAGAGGACTGGCACAACAAACCAATGCACGGACAATACATGAGACAGACTAAAGAACTAGCCAGCGATGACACATGGCTACAGAGGGGAGAGCTCAAGAAGGAAACTGAAGGAATGATAACAGCGGTACAGGATCAGGCCCTAAGAACCAGATATGTTCAAAGAACGATAGACGGAAATAACATCTCTCCCATATGTAGGAAGTGCAATATGAAAAATGAAACCATAAACCCCATAGCAAGCGAATGTCCGGCACTTGCACAGAACCAGTACAAAAAGAGGCATGATACAGTGGCAAAAGCCCTCGACTGGAGCCTGTGCAGGAAACACCAGCTACCTTGCAGTAATAAGTGGTACGAACACCAACCTGAAGGAGTGATAGAAAACGATCAGGCAAAGATCCTCTGGGACTATGGTATCAGAACAGATAGGGTGATACGTGCAAATAGACCAGACGTGACGTTGATTGACAAAATCAAGAAGAAAGTATCACTCATTGATGTCAAAATACCATGAGACACCAGAGTTGAAGAGAAAGAGAGGGAAAAATGGATAAGTATCAAGACCTGAAAATAGAAATAAGAAGGATATGGGATATGCCAGTGGAAATTGTACCCATAATCATAGGCACGATCCCAAGATCCTTGAAAAGGAATCTGGAAAAACTAGAGGCTGAAGTAGCTCCAGCCAGGACTCATGCAGAAGAGTATGATCCTAGAAACGGCGCACATAGTAAGAAAAGTGATGGACTCCTAAGGAGGCAGGATGCAACCCGGAACCCCACACTATAAATACCACCCAGTCGAATTGGAGGACTGTGATAAAATAATAATAATAATAATAATAATAATAATAATAATAATAATAATAATAATAATAATAATAATATATTATATTATATTATATTATATTATTATTATTATTATTATTATTATTATTATTATTATTATTATTATTATTTTGTTGAAAAATTTAAGCTTCCAAAGATTAAGGCTTTTATATTAGACAAAAGTTACAGCAGGCAATGCGAAACAGAAATAAGAAATCACTTATTAAACAAATAAAAAATCTATCAACAAATCAGTTAATAAATAGATAAAAATGAGAGTAAATGTGAGCTTGACAACTCGGTATCTTACACGTTTGTTTCTTTGGTCATTTCGTCCTCCCCTTCTTCTCTTGACGGCTGGTTTCGTTACGCTCAGTTTTAGTTCTACCGTCCTCTGTATGTGTAAATTAATTAGTTAGTACGAGAGAGAGAGAGAGAGAGAGAGAGAGAGAGAGAGAGAGAGAGAGAGAGAGAGAGAGAGATAGTATACATGAAGAAATTACATATATGTTTAATGTACGAACCTGTATCAAAATGGAATTCATCGCGAGTAATGCCTCAGAAACAGCACATCTTTGATTTCTGTTTTCGTTCGATCCTTGTAACCTCCTTCCAATCTCCTGTCTTCTTGGAATCCCTAAGAACCACTAGCCGCGTGCTCTCCTGCCAAGACTGAAGTCTAGTGTGGTTAGACTGAGCAGCGTAATCATTTAGGAACTGGTGACAGGTTGAAGAACAACCCGGTTTATCTTATCTTGCGTTTGTCGTCCAATCAGACACGGCGCTAGATAGTGGAAACCTTTTTTTTTTTTTTTTTTTCTATGTAGTCTTCACGCAATCTTGAATATGACGAAATGTTTAGAGCAATGATTGAGTTTTTCATTTGATGTAAACAGTATTATTATCAGACTTCAGAATCGTAAGCAGTAGATTTTGAATTGCTGTAGTGTAAAAGAAATGAGCGAATTGCACTAGGAGTCGAAAGGACGCTGCAGAGTAACTTTTAAGTGATGTCTTCAGTGCACTGCGTGAGGTCCACTAACGGCACTCGCCCCCCCCCCCCCACCTAGTGTATAACAAAAAGGAATGGCAAATAAATTCAAATAAAGACCTATTATATTATACTCGGACCAGTGATGATGCATGGTTCAAAAACATGTCCGCCAAATGAACTGAAAACAAAGACGTATTGCTCTATACTGGGCCCAGTGATGATGTAGGCCTATGGTTAAAAAAACATAGGCATTAAGGAGGGTGCGGTTGGGTTCTTGGAGGTAACAGAAACTGGAACGAACAAAAATGAGGATGTTCATGTGAATTTTGGATGATCTTGATGCGCACGAGGCAGGGAAATAAAGAAATCGAGTAAAGATTGCTGAAAACCACACAGGCTTTTGTTGCAGCCAAGCCAATGATTTCCAGAAGTATGCCAAATTCTTCATAAAGAAAAATTACACTTGGCCATGGAGGCCTACAAATGTGTCGATCTGATCTAAACGTTGAAGATTACCGTATGTATTCAAAACTAGGCCTAGTTACCTGAGCATCCGCTAATAAGAAGTAGTCAAACTCTACTTCCTTCTCTCGGAATGTGAAAGAAAGTTTAATAAGAGGAGTCATTTCACCTATCTTGGTAACATCAAAAGACTTTTCATTAACATTTATACAGTGTTTCGCTGGTGTTCACATTATTTCGACATCTCAAATGCGCCTAATGTTCGTGTTCGGCATCTTCCCTTGTCTGTCTCATACAATTTATATATGCTTTTGTATCATCTTTATTGAACTTGCATAGTGTATTCCTTCTCCAGATGTCCATACCTCTTCTAGTATGAACACACCAGCGTATCGTACTTGTTTTACGTTCCTCAACAGCAACGTAGCAGATTCCACCTATACTCTTTTTATTCATTGGTCCATCCGCCTGTGGTGTTCTCGCATGGTAACACTGCGTCCCGGGCTTTAAACAGTTACGCTATATGTAAGTTTTAGGTAAATAAAAGGATATCTGGGTGTACATTTGCAACTGAAAAGTGTTTTAATAATTTACTGTATGCGAATTACACCGTTAATATTCGAAATAGGATATTATTTAAAACCCAGGACGCAGTGTTACCATTCGCAAACACCACCGGCGGATGGACAGATGGAAATAAACAGAGTATAGTAGCAAACATATCCTCTTTTAAGTTGGGAATTGACTTTAGAAATTGATTTGGGTCAACTAATGCACCAGCCGTATCATTCTTCTCGTCATAAATGTTACAAATCACGTTTTTTTTTCAATTTAAATTTTCCAGTGATTTTCACGGACTTTATCTATAGCA
>NC_087217.1:21979999-22025817 GCF_015104395.2 Macrobrachium nipponense
ACTCATAACCAAGTCCAACCCATTCAACCCTAGAGTCGAAGTATTTATGAAAAATGTCGTATATTTCTTCTTTCTCCTTCGCTTCAAATTATATCTGAGCAGGCGATTTTAGACGTGGAAGACCTAAGGGTAAAATATATAGTAGTTCTCATTCAACCTAAAATGTGAAACAACTCGAAAAGGTTTGGAGGAACATGCTTACTCTAGGCCTAGTACCTACTAGGTAGGTAGGCCTATCATGCTAAGTTGACAGTACTACCTACCTTATAGGCTATACTGTTTTTACGACAAGTTAATGCAAAATTCATTTCAGAGTGGTAGAAGCTATGAATAGGCCCAATCTAGACTGGTAATAGGTAGGTACTACTATTTGTTAGATGCAGACTACCCTAAAGAGTTACGGAAGCAGTAGGCCTAGCACATCTTATGAATTTCAGGATTAAGGTGACAGGTATACCGGTTGCATAAATTCACTTCCGTAGTTCAATGGAACTGGCAAGGGGTGAGAGCTAAAAGGGATGAACTCTAAATTATCATCCAAGGAATTTTTTTTATTTATGGTACAGTAATTGGATATTATTTTTGTTTAAAGATATGTACAGTACAGTATGTACTGTCATACAAGAAAGAGTGAGATAAATTTTTTCCTATTTTCAGTTCTGCCTTCAGCAGATCGGCAAAACAAAAGATATTTTGTGAATGAATAGTTCATTTATGATAAAACTATTACTTGCTGTACTGATTGCAGTAACGTTCAGCTGATTGATGCGTATTACCAAAAGAATTATTTAGGAAAATGATTTAGTTACTAAAAAGAAACTAATTTATTAATGGAATTATTGAACTATGGAACCTTTGTAACAATGCTATAGTATTGACAGTATATTTTTTGTACAAGTCTCTCGTAGTCATTTGTAACTTTGTACAAAAAATATATTTTTAGCACTATTGTGGCATGTAATTGTCAATTGAATTATTTTTAATTTTGTACATAAAAGTGTATGATACAGTAATTAGAGAGAGAGAGAGAGAGATATTACATTGTCACAGACAAATTTTTTGCTGCGAAAATGACGGCACAAGAACTTTTTAATAAATATATTGGAGATGTTGAGGTATAACCACAAAACGATGTTGGCATGAATAATTTTTTTATCATAAATGTATTTCGACCGGTTACCAGCTTGCACGGCAAATAAGCTTATTATTAAGACCCCAGGTTTGTTAGCTATGAGAAATACAAATTGGTTTGAAATTTGTCATGTTACTAACATGACGTACAAAGATAGCGTTCTCTTTGGCGGTCGTGTCCCTTCGTTCTAAACTACCCATGTATTTTAGATATGCTCTATACAATAGTACTATCCTAAAATATGTAGTACCTGTTCAGTAAATATAATTTCAAAATCATCTCACAACACTGGAAAATATCAATACTATATGTAGAATGTACACCCAGTGCATTATAGTATGCGCAGAATGATGCCATAGGCCAAAGAAAACGTGTGTCAGAATGATAGGTAATACGTACTAAAGAGTAACAGTTGTAAGCTGGTACTTAATTTTGCAACATGACTGAAATGATATTAGGGTGATCTGGGATAATAGTTTGAGGTATATTTTTGTTGGACTGTCAAGTTTGGCAATGAACTGTTATAAGTGCTTTAGTGTTGTATATAGCCGACTTAAGAGTAACAGTAGTAGGAGAGTATGTTAATGTAAGGTTACTTTGGGTGTTTTGGAAGGTATTTTTGTTTGAAATGATATTAAATTGTTTTAGTATGATGATTTAAGATATAATTGTATTTGAACTATCAAACCGAGCAGTGAAATGTTAAAATAAGCAATTGTATAAGCATTTTAGTTTAAGGGGTTTAAAGTACTATTTGGTAGTCATAAACATTTTTAGAGGGGATTCCTGGATTTCCATGGTAGGTTCTGGAACCAATTCCCACGTAAAAAGGCGGTTACTGTAGTCTCCAAACTCTAAGGTACTTGGATGGCATTATGCTGGAAGCTGAATGGATACGTGATTGCTTTTTCTCCTTTCTACCCTATTCCTCTGCTGGTAGCATTAATGCTAAGTGTGTGCTGGATGGGCCATAATACAGTAGATTTCACAGTTTGGCAATCTTAGAACTTGGCTCATAAGATGTGATTCCTTCCACTATTCCTTGTTGGATGAGTGGTTTACGCGCTCACCTATCAATTTGGTAGTACTGAGTTTGATTCCCTGCTCTGCTGATGTGGAGTCAGAGGAATTTGTTTCTGGTGGTTAGAAATTAATTTCTCAATATTATGTGGTTTGGATCTGGAAATAAGCTGTAGGTCCCGTTGCTGGGTAACCAATTGGTTCTTAGCCACGTAAAAAAAAATCTAATCCTTCAGGCCAGACCTAGGTAAGAGCTGTTCATCAGCTCAGTGTTCTGGTTAAACTAAGATATACTTAACTTTGTTACTCCTCCCACTCTCCATTTTAACAAAATGGGCAACGAATGGTGATAAAACTATCATCTGAAACTGCACAATACATAATTGACTTAGGTACTAGTAGTTGCCTTCTAGTGTATGATGTCTTATCCGAGAGTACAGATATATCACTCTGGCTCAGGGCCCTGTTAATCTTGAGTCCTCTTGCCAGATTATGTATATTTTAGCCCGGCAAATAAAGGTTGAAGGGTTTGTTTGAAAGACTTGTTTAATATTGCTCTTATCCAATATTCCTTTCCTTAGTTTGGTAAGTGCACCAAATAAAGTTTTATTGAGTAAAAATATTGCTTGTCCCATATCCCTTCCATAGACTGTAAAGTGCACCAATTAAAGCTTTCTTTTTAAAAAATATTGCTCTTATCCCATATCCTTCCCTTAGTATGTAAAGTGCACCAATTAAATTTTAACTATTTTCAGGTACTGTGTAGACCTTTTTGGCCCCTGTAGACATCTTGTCATATCTGGGTGAAAAAAAAAAAAGGAATCGGAGGATAATATTTTTTGAGAGAAGGTAGGTTTTCTTTAGTAAAAGGCTGTAGATATTTAGTAAAATTTTGAAATTTGGCCATGTTGTGAATTTTGAGATAGGACTGCCACCCATTCGAATTGCTAATAACATTAATTCTCAGAGAAGTGAAGATGTTTGTGATTGCTGCCTAACTGAAAAGAAATGGAAATTCCTAAACTACTTGGAGTACGTATTCCATACATTAGCTTGCTAATATGTATAAGCATTGTATCTTATTGTGTTTCAGGCAGTTGGCATCATTTGTGTTCTTGGTGTGACATTGCTATTGAGGATTTACCCTTTCTTCACCTTCACATGAGAGTTCATATATGTTTTAGATTTTGTTGGCCCAGGAGAACTATGGTGACAAAGGAAAATATCAGTGTATTATATGTTACAAACATATTTGTAGCAATAGGAGGTTTTTACAAATTATGTCGGTTCACTCTGGTGGCTGTATCCTTACAAGTGCAAGATTTGTGTCTGGGTTTTCAGAAATAATTTGCAAGCATTTCAATAAGAAGGTTTGATTGTTCACCAGCAGTCATCTGCCTTGCATGGATGTGTGTATGTAATATATAGGGTTTGACAAAAAGGAAATGTTTGGAAATTATATAAAAAATTAGAAGAGACAGATTCTGTTGTTTCCTGTGCAGTGTTTATCATGAAAGCAGGTTGAGATGTTTTGCCATTAAGAAATAAGTAGAGATGTTTATGATAAAGAAAAGATTGATGAAAACATGAAAATTCATAATTTCTCATGTAATGGGCAAATGACCCTTACCTGTCAAAGTCATGTTCCAAAGTTATCAGTAGTGAAAGATGGGGATTATATGAGTGGTCTTGCAGATATTTCTGGAGAAACAGTCACTAAAAAAGTGAAGTTGGGACATTTACATGTGAGTGAAGAAGACAAATCTGTTCTAGTCAGTACCACTTTGATAGCTTCCAAAAGAGGAGATCCTGCAGTTTTGAAAGACCTGATTATTGGAAAAAAGTGTTGATCTGCATAATATACCTAACATGATGGTTGAATCAGAAGGGATTATTGCTGGGGATTCTAGGAAAAGAAAAGGTTGTTCTGGCGATGAAATTACAGGGAATGCTGGTGAAGTGGTTGACACAGGTTTGCAAACTTCAAAATCCCCAAAAGTTACAGAAACAATTGAGGATGTTAGCAATAGTTCAACTGATAAGGAAAATTATGAATGGTAAATTGTGTTTGAGTGTATTGAAGAACAGACTATTATTTTGGCAACACTTGCATGAGCATTCACAGGAAGTTCCTTATACATGCAAAAATTGTTTGGAAATTTTTGATAATGAAAAGGTATTGAAAATTCATTATATGCATAGATGTGGCTGTGCTGCTTGTGGGAAAAAAATACGAGGAAGCCATGCAGGTCATCATGCTAAAGGGTGCCGTTTGGGTAACCCTTTCTTGTGTACGTGTTGTAGCAATAGGTTCCCATCTTCTGACGTTTTCAGAAAACATTTAAGATCTCATATTAATATTTGTAAATCTGATGCAAGGAAACATGATGATCTAAAAAACAATTGTTCAGGTCCAGTTATCCAGGCTTTTACAAGTGAGGGTGATATAATCAAATTTGATTTTCCTGATGAAGAAAGAGAAGAGGTTATGCCATTGTCTCCTGTAAATATTGAGAGTGAGTTTAATTCCAGTGCTTTGGATCCATCTGCAATTGACAAAGAAGATCCAAGTACTTTGGGTTCATTGGCAATTGACAAAGAAGAACCATTGTGTGGAGGAAGAAAGTCAGTGACTGATATTGCCTTTACAATAGATGAGCAAGAGAGTAATTTTACTGAAAAGACTGATGAATTAGATTGTAATTGTAGTTGCTCTTTTAATCATGATGAAAGCAAGGTAGAGTGCATGGACACATGGAATGTCATACTCATGCACAGTGTGAGAAATGTCCAGAGGTGTTTGGTGATAAAGAAAAGGGAGATGATCAGATGAAAATTCACTCTTCCCCAGGCTACAAGGAAATGGTCTCAACTGGTCAAAATCAGGTTTCAAAGTCTTCTGCAGTGAAAGATGGAGATTTTATAAGTGGTCATGCAGATATTTCTGGAGAAACAGTCCCCAAAAAAGTGAAGTTGGGAAATATACATGCAAGTGAAGAAAAATCTGTGCCAGTTCGTACCACTTTGATAGCTCCTAAAACTGGAGATCCTCCTGCTTTGAAACACCTGATAATTAGTGAAAAGGGTCTTGATATGCACAGTATACCTGATGTGATGGGTGAATCAAAGGGGATGATTGCTGGAGGCTTAAAGAAAAGTGAAATTACAGTAAATACTAGTGAAGCCATTGATACAGGTTTGCAAACTTCAAAGTCCCCAACAGGCATAGAAGCAATGAAAGATAATAGCAGTTTGAAAGATAATGGTAATATTTCCATTAATAGAAAATATAAATGCACATTATGTTTCAGTGTGTTGAGAAACAGACTATTATTTTGGCAACACCTGAAACGGCATTCTGAGGAAGTTCCTTATACATGCAAAAATTGTGTCAAAGTTTTTGATAATGAAAAGACATTGAAAATTCATCACAAGCATAGTTGCTGCTGTGTTGCTTGTGGGAAACTGATACGAGGAATCTCTGGAGCTCTTCATGCTAAAGGGTGCCGTGTAGGTAACCCTTTCACGTGTAGGGGTTGTAACAAAAGGTTCCCGTCTTCTGATATATTCAGAGACCATTTAAGATGTCATAGTAGGGAGAAGTCTTACATGTGCACAATGTGTAGGACGATATTTCTTTCTAAAGCTGATGCAGATCAACATAAAATTGACAAAAACATTTGTTTAAATCCAATTGTCAAAGCATTTTCAAGTGATGTTGATTTTTTCAAATTTGATGCTGTACGGTATGTTGAAATTCGTTCACATGTTCCTGATGAAGAAAGAGATAAGGTAATACAAATGTCTTCTGTAAAGCTTGAGAGTGAGTTTAATTCCAGTGCTCTTGATACATTGTCAGTTGTCAAAGAGGAACCAGTTTATGGAGGAGGAAAGTCAATAAATGATACTGCAGGTACAGTAGATGTACAAGAGAGTAATTTTATTGAAAAGACTGGTGAAATAGATAATTTTAGTCGCTCCTTTATTGATAAATATCATGATGAAAGCAGTGTTGAGAGCATGGAACACATGGACCATGATTACACCCAATGTGAGAAATGTCCTGTGATGTTATCTCCTGAAGAAAAGAGAGATGATCTCATGAAAATTCACTCTTCCTCAGGCTACAGGGAAATGATCTCAACTGGTCAAATTAAAGTTCCAAAGTCTTCTGCAGAGAAAGGAGAGGATTTTAAGAGTGATCATGCAGACAATTCTGGAGAGAGAGTTTCCGAAAAATTAAAGTTGGGTCATTTACATGCAAGTGAAGAAAAATCTGTGCCAGTCAGCTCTGCTTTAATAGCTCCCAAAACTGCAGGTTGTCTAAGATTGGAAGAATTGACAGTTGGTGAAAAGGGTGTTGATCTGCATAATATACTTAATGGCAGTTGTGTTCAAGGGACAGTTGCTGGAGGTTCTGAGAAAGCAACAGTTTATCCTGAGAATGAAAATGTTGTGAATACTAGTGAAGTCCATGACACAAATTTGCAAACTTTAAATTCCCAGAAAGGTACTGAAACGGTTAGTGGTATCATTTCTGTCAGTAGTAAACATGAATGTAAATTATGTTTCAACATGTTTAAAAACAAACTATTATTTTGCCAACATCTACGTAAGCATTCTGAGGAAGTTCCATATACATGCAAAAATTGTGTGGAAATTTTTGATGATGAAAATTCATGGAAAATTCATGATTGTAACTGTGTTGTTTGTGGAGAACAGATACAAGGAAGGTATATCAGTATTCTTCCTAGAAGTTGCCTGATGGGTAACCCTTTCACGTGCATTGGTTGTGACAAAAGGTTCCCATCGTATGACACTCTCAACGATCACATGAAATCTCATTCTGGAGATGATTTAGAGCCACAGAAAAGAATTCACAGGAACAAAAGTTTAGATTCCGTTGTCATAGCGTTTTTAAACGAGGATGAAGATGAGAATGACTTCTTGAAATTTGACATCACAGAAAGTGCTGAAAATCCTTCAACTGTTCCTGATGAAGAAACAAATGAAATAATGCCCATGTCTTCTGTAAATCTTGAGATTGATTTTAATTCCAGTTCTCTGGATTCATTGCCATTTGTCAAAAAGGAATTATTATATAAAGGAGTTGATGTAGGAGAGATTAATTTTAGTATGAAGCCTAATGAAATAGATGGTTTTAATTGCTCCCTTTATAATAATCATGTTGAAAGTGAGGTTGATTGGATTGAACACATGGAATGTCCTACTAACGTCCAGTGTGAGGTATGTCAAGAGATGCTTTGTGATAAAGAACATTGTCTAGAGATGTTTTGTGATAAAGTTAAGAAAGATGATCACATGAAAATTCATTCTTCCCCATGCATTGGGGAAGTTGTTTTGAATAGTCAAAGTCAAGTTCCAAAGTCTTCTGCTGTGAAAGATGAGAGTTTTTTGAGTAATCATATAGATACTTCTGGAGATTCAACCTCCAGAAAATTGAAGTTGGGGCATTTACAAGTAAGTGATGGAAGTTCTTTGAGAGCTCCCGAAACTGTAGGTCCTCCAAGTATGAAGGACTCAATTCTTGGTGTAAAGTCAGTTGATCTAGATAATAGACCCATTGTGCAAGAGGAACTACTATATGGAAGAATAGATTTACAAAAGAGAAATGTAATCATAAAGACTGATGATAATAATGAAGTAGAAAAAGAGGTAGAGTACTTTGAACTCATGGAATGCCATGCTGATGCCCAATGTGAGATATGTTTAAAGATGTTTTGTAGTCAAGAAAAATGTTTAGAGATGATTTGTGATAAAGAGAGAGATGATCACTTTAAAATTCATTCTCCCTCGTGCAATAAAGGATTAGTGTGGACTGGTCAAAGCCAAATTCCAAATTCTCCTGCAGACAAAGATGGGGATTTTAAGAGTGATCATGTAGACATTTCAGGAGAGAGAGTTTCCGAGAAATTAAAGTTAGGTCATTTACATGTAAGTAAAGAAAAACCTGTGCCAGTCAGCTCTGCTTTGATAGCTCCCAAAACTACAGGTCGTCTAAGATTGGAAGAATTGACAGTTGGTGAAAAGGGTGTTGATCTGCATAATATACTTAATGGCAGTTGTGTTCAAGGGACAGTTGCTGGAGGTTCTGAGAAAGCAACAATTTATCCTGAGAGTGGAAATATTGTGAATACTAGTGAAGTCCATGACACAAATTTGCAAACTTTAAATTCCCAGAAAGGTACTGAAACGGTTAGTGGTATCATTTCTGTCGATAGAAAACATGAATGTAAATTATGTTTCAACGTGTTTAAAAACAAACTATTATTTTGCCAACATCTACGTAAGCATTCTGAGGAAGTTCCATATACATGCAAAAATTGTGTGGAAATTTTTGATGATGAAAATTCATGGAAAATTCATGATTGTAACTGTGTTGTTTGTGGAGAACAGATACAAGGAAGGTATATCAGTATTCTTCCTAGAAGCTGCCTGATGGGTAACCCTTTCACGTGCATTGGTTGTGACAAAAGGTTCCCATCGTATGACACTCTCAACGATCACATGAAATCTCATTCTGAAGATGATTTAGAGCTACGGAAAAGAATTCACAGGAACAAAAGTTTAGATTCCGTTGTCATAGCGTTTTTAAACGAGGATGAAGATGAGAATGACTTCTTGAAATTTGACATCACAGAAAGTGCTGAAAATACTTCAACTATTCCTGATGAAGAAACAAATGAAATAATGCCCATGTCTTCTGTAAATCTTGAGATTGATTTTAATTCCAGTTCTCTGGATTCATTGTCATTTGTCAAAAAGGAATTATTATATAAAGGAGTTGATGTAGGAGAGATTAATTTTAGTATGAAGCCTAATGAAATAGTAGATGGTTTTAATTGCTCCCAGTATAATAATCATGTTGAAAGTGAGGTTGATTGGATTGAACACATGGAATGCCCTACTAATGTCCAGTGTGAAGTATGTCAAGAGATGCTTTGTGATAAAGAACATTGTCCAGAGATGTTTTGTGATAAAGTTAATAAAGATGATCACATGAAAATTCATTCTTCCCCATGCATTGGGGAAGTTGTTTTGAATAGTCAAAGTCAAGTTCCAAAGTCTTCTGCTGTGAAAGATGAGAGTTTTATAAGTAATCATATAGTAGATACTTCCGGAGATTCAACCTCCAATAAATTGAAGTTGGGACATTTACAAGTAAGTGATGGAAATTCTTTGAGAGCTCCCAAAACTGTAGGTCCTCCAAGTATGAAGGATTCAATTCTTGGTGTAAAGTCAGTTGATCTAGATAATAGACCCATTGATATTGATTTCTTACAAAGGACAGTTCCTGGAGATGAGGTACTGCCAGTGTGTTCCATAAATCATGAGAGTGATTTTGATTTCAGTGGATTGAATTCACTGTCACTTGTGCAAGAAGAACTACTATATGGAAGAATAGATTTACAAAAGAGAAACGAAATCATAAAGACTGATGACAATAGTGAAGTAGAAAAAGAGGTAGAGTACATTGAACTCATGGAATGCCATGCTGATGCCCAATGTGAGAAATGTTTAGAGATGATTTGTGATGAAGAGAGAGATGATCACTTTAAAATTCATTCTCCTCGTGCAATAAAGGATTAGTGTGGACTGGTGAAAACCAAATTCCAAATTCTCCTGCAGACAAAGATGGGGATTTTAAGAGTGATCATGTAGACATTTCAGGAGAGAAAGTTTCTGAGAAATTAAAGTTAGGTCATTTACATGTAAGTAAAGAAAAACCTGTGCCAGTCAGCTCTGCTTTGATAGCTCCCAAAACTACAGGTCGTCTAAGATTGGAAGAATTGACAGTTGATGGAAAGGGTGTTGATCTGCATAATATACTTAATGGCAGTTGTGTTCAAGGGACAGTTGCTGGAGGTTCTGAGAAAGCAACAGTTTATCCTGAGAATGAAAATGTTGTGAATACTAGTGAAGTCCATGACATAAATTTGCAAACTTTAAATTCCCAGAAAGGTACTGAAATGGTTAGTGGTATCATTTCTGTCAATAGAAAACATGAATGTAAATTGTGTTTCAACGTGTTTAAAAACAAACTATTATTTTGCCAACATCTACGTAAGCATTCTGAGGAAGTTCCATATACATGCAAAAATTGTGTGGAAATTTTTGATGATGAAAATTCATGGAAAATTCATGATTGTAACTGTGTTGTTTGTGGAGAACAGATACAAGGAAGGTATATCAGTATTCATCCTAGAAGTTGCCTCATCGGTAACCCTTTCACGTGCATTGGTTGTGACAAAAGGTTCCCATCGTATGACACTCTCAACGATCACATGAAATCTCATTCTGGAGATGATTTAGAGTCACAGAAAAGAATTCACAGGAACAAAAGTTTAGATTCCGTTTTCATAGTGTTTTTAAACGAGGATGAAGATGAGAATGACTTCTTGAAATTTGACATCACAGAAAGTGCTGAAACTCCTTCAACTGTTCCTGATGAAGAAACAAATAAAATAATGTCAATGTCTTCTGTAAATCTTGAGATTGATTTTAATTCCAGTTCTCTGGATTCATTGTCATTTGTTAGAAAGGAATTATTATATAAAGGAGTTGATGTAGGAGAGATTAATTTTAGTATGAAGCCTAATGAAATAGTAGATGGTTTTAATTGCTCCCTGTATAATAATCATGTTGAAAGTGAGGGTGATTGGATTGAACACATGGAATGCCATACTATGCCCAATGTGAGGCATGTCAAGAGATGGTCTGTGATAAAGAACATTGTCTGGAGATGTTTTGTGATAAAGTTAAGAAAGATGATCACATGAAAATTCATTCTTCCCCATGCATTGGGGAAATAGTCTTGACAGATCAAAGTCAAGTTCAAAAGACTTCTGCTGTGGTAGTTGAGGATTTTATGAGTGACCACATGGGCATTGATATTTTTGGAGAGACAGCCTCTGAAAAATTGAAGTTGGGACATTTACATATAAGTGATGAAAATTCTTTGATAGCTCCTGAACCTGTAGGTCCTCAAAGTTTGAAAGACCTAATTCAGGGTGAAAAGTCTATTAGTCAACATAATACTCCTAATGTTATTGGTTTCTTACAAGGGACAGTTGCTACTACTAGAAAATATGAGTGTAATTTGTGTTTCAGTATGTTGAGAAACAAACTTTTATTTTGGCAACATTTGAATATGCATTGTGATAAAGTTCCTTCCACATGCAAAAATTGTGCAGAAGTCTTTGATGATGAAGAGTCCTTGAACACTCACAACAGTCATAAATGTGACTGTGCTGCTTGTGGAAAACTTTTACAGGGAATATATTCAAGTATCCATTTTAAACATTGTTGCATTGGTAACCCTCACGCGTGTATTTGTTGTGCCAAAAGATTGCCGTCGGCTGTTGTTCTCAGAGACCATTTGTCGTCATTTCAGAGATAAGTCATTCACTTGTAAATTGTTAGGGAAGGTGTGTGTTTCTACAGAAGATGCTGAAAGATATAAAAAAAGTCACAGGAAAATAAGTTTAATTCCAGCAACAACAATGTTTCCTAGTGAAGATCAAGACGACAATGATTTATTCCTATTCCTAGTCACACAAAGTTTTGAAAGTTCTTCACATATTCCTAATGAAGAATGCTATGAGAAGGTGCCAATGTATTCCATTAATCTTGAAAGTAATTTTGATTCCATTTCTTTGGATTGTTGACAGAGAGGAACCATTATGTGAATGTGTGAAGTTAATGAATGATGTTACCGGTAAACAGATGTAGAAGGAAGTAGTGTTTTCTAAAGCCTAAAGAAATAGGTCATTTTAGTTGCTCTCTTTGTAATAATGATAATGATGAAAACATTTGTATTGAACACATGGAATGCCAGTTTTGAAATATTGCTCGATGTTCAGTGAAAAATATTGTCTATCTATGGAATACTTTGAGCAATACTTTTAGGGATTTTTGTGATAAGTAAAGGAGATCATTGCATGACAGTACGTTCTTCATGGAAAGAGGTAATGGTCTTGACAAGTCAAAATGAGTTCTAAAGTCTTCTGCCATGAAAATTATGGATTTTATGAATAATCATGCAAATATTTTTGAAGAGACAGTGTCCAAGAAGTCTAAATTGGAGCGTTACAAATAAGTGAAGGAAATTCATTACAAGTCAATATCACCTAATAGCTCTGAAAACTATAAGGACTCCAGTCTTGAAAGGCCTGATCCCAGGTACAATGGGCTGATCTGGAGGTGAGAAATTAATGTCATTCTTGTAATAAAAAAAAAAGAAAAAACAGTTTAGTTTAGAACTTGATGGAACTGCTGTTGGCTGTATGGTATCGAAAAAAATAATGCAGTTTATAATTCTGCATCTTTGCTACCTCACAGAACATTTCTTATCAAAAAGTCAAACCCCAAAGAATCTGATCAGTTGAGGTGCTACAGTGTATTTGTGACCTAATTCTGTGATGAAAGTAGTTGCAATTAGCATAATTATATTTATTTTTTTATACTTTGTAGGTTGTTGAAAGTTCATTTGGAATAAAGTTATATTTAGTTTACTGTTCTCTTAATAATATCCCGCTGTCTAAAGCTACCACAATACATCAGTTTTTTCTGTAGACTAAGCTACATGACCTAAAAACAGCAACTCTGCTGGCAGTTATTGAAATATCTGTAAATTGACCAAAGTAAGTAGCTTTCAACGTACAGGCAGTCCCTGGCTTATGTCGGACTGGGCTTACGTTGTTCCGAGGTTATGACGATCTTCAAATATATTCACAGAAAATTATTTCCCAGGTTACAGCGCATGTTATGTTCCGGCTTTACGTTGCCAGTCCAACAGAAGACTTAGCGCCTCAGTGGCATGGTTGGTTTGGTGTTTGCTTCTCACCTCGGTGGTCGCAGGTTCGATTCGCGGCCATTCCATCGAGGAGTGAGAGATGTGTATTTCTGGTGATAGAAGTTCACTCTCGACGTGGTTGGGAAGTCACGTAAAGCCATTGGTCCCGTTGCTGAATAACCACTGGTTCCATGCAACGTAAAAACACCATACAAAAATAAAGAAACAAACAACAGAAGACTCAACTTTATTATGGCTCCAAAATGGCAGAGCAGTAAATATTTGCAGGGTTGTTTGTTTTATGAAAAGCTTTACAAAATACAGGTTACATAATTTTCAAGACATCCAAAGAATTAAAAGTAAGGTTTTCTTATGATTTTCAACAATGTCTCAGGTTACACCAAAGTTCCTCATTGGATGAGTGGGTTGCGTATGTCGCCTATCTCACTGGTAGACCGAGTTTTCTCCCTGCTGCCGCCAATGCAGAACCAGAGGACTTATTTCTGGCAATTCTAAATTAATTTCTCGATGTAAAGTGGTTTGGATCCCACAATAAGCTGTAGGTCCCATTGCTAAATAACCAGTTGGTTCCTAGCCATGCAAAAAAACTGATCCTTCGGGCCACCCCTAGGAGAGCTGTTAATCATCTCAGTGGTTTGGTTAAACTTGAATACGTATATACTTAGGGTACACCGTTTTTCGGCTTATGTCACAGCGTAGGAATGGAACCCCAGTCATAACCTGGGTACTACCTGCGTAAGTTTAGATATAAGAACCTCTTGTTAGCCAAGTCATGCAGCACTAAACTATGATGAGGTTTGGACTCCTATCATGCATATATGTACTGTAGTCATAAAATCACCACTTATTGCCAAGGAAAATAATTCCCCAAATATCCTTTTTATTAATTCTGAGTAGCATTGCCTGTAAACTAGAGAGACTTAAACAATTGTGTAGCATTAAAAATTGTTAGGATAATTTAAGCACTGACTTACAAGAGTATTTTCATTCAGTTGAGGGTCAGGCATACCTGCCTCATGCACAATTGTACTGTAGATGGTGGCAGTGTGCCAGATTGTGTTTATTGAGACAGGTTACTGCTGTCTCAACGAGGACAACCTGGCATGCTGCTAATATCTACATTACAATTGTGCCTGTGATACCCCGTGGGGGGCTTGTGCCATCAGTGCATGGGGTGCACTAAAGGCATCACTTAATGTTGTTTGCAGCATTCCTTCGGCCCCTAACTCCAACCCCTTTCGTTCCTTTTACTATACCTCTTTTCATATTCTCTTCCGCTCCTAATAGTTGTTTTATAGTACAACAACGAGGTTTTCCTCCTGTTACACCTTTCAGACCTCCTTTACTGCCAGTTTCTGTTTCAGCGCTGAAGGACCTCATAGGTCTCAGTGCTTGGCCTAAATTCATGGGCATATTCTGGCGTGCTGCTCTCAATAATAAACAGCAGTAGAAAGTTCGGTCTTCACCTGAAATATCTTTTCATAATTTTTGGTGAATAGGTTTTACTATTCACTTCTTATGTCCTTTTAAAAGGAATTCATACAATATTTTTAACGTGAATAATTGTAATTATTTTTTTTTTTTAATTTCATGAGTGTGTATATACGATATTCATAGTGTGTACTTGTCTGTGTGCATTTTTAATTGGCCGGTTTTAATAATAAAAATTAATCCATCTCTTTTACCATGACATCGCTGAATGGATTCTGGGCCCTATCTTGGTCCCAGGAGGTACCAGGTGGCCCAGGGAGCAGGGATCAAATTTCACTCATTCCCTGTTGGGCCAGGGGTTGGGAGAGGTGGTGGGGTTGTTAAGACTGTTAGTGCACTTCATGGGAACCCCCTAGCAGCATTAGTCTATTTCATTCCTTTTACTGTACCTCCGTTCATATTCTCTTCCATCTGACTTATTTCCACTGTCTCATAACAGTAGTTTCATAATGCAACTAGAGGTTTCCCTCCTGTTACACCTTTAAAGTTATAGTACTTTTTACACACTATAGTCTAGAAAGCCAAATTACTTGCCTACTGACTGTATTTCAGTACTTCATGATACCAACAATATCTGGCACAAATTACCTGCTACTCTTATGTGCTGTTGTACAGGATGAAACTTTTACCTAAAGAAAACGACTGTAGTATCCCAAAACCGAGGGTTTTCATATTACACAATAAGTTTGTATCACGCCTGACAGCGGAGACCAAAGGAATACACTCGCAAAGTCGTATTCCCTATTGTATACGTGTACAGAACTTTTAAAAACCAACACGGCAAAGCCATCTAGATACACTTCTAGTCTCCAATGCGAATTATCCCTTGTAACATAATTTTTATAAAGAAGCTATTTATAATGTCATGTTTCAGAACAGACTGAAGCAATTGATGCATGATAAAATTTTCGAATTCATAGGAAAAGTGGCCAAAAATTTATTTGGATCTTTAAAAGCTTATCAGTTATTTCAACAAAAATGTTATTTCACACACACACACACACACACATATATATATATGTATATATATATATATATATATATATATATATATATATATATATATATATATATATATATATATATACATATATATATATATATGTATTGTAGGGAAGTGGCACGCAGCTTCAACAGCAGTGCCCAGCGTGCACTGGGGAATAATGCTACTTGAAAGCCTCTATAGTTAGAATATTAGACAAAATACAAATGTTTAAAATTTGATACATCGGGCACTAATGATCCACATAATTTACAAAACCGCGAAGGGAGCTCGGTGTTGTTTGTGTAAAGCTTTTAGTGGCTTTTGACCCTACTGTATTTTTTAAACTGCCCTCTAAATATCAGTTTCACAGTCCAGTGTCCCAAAGGGCAACAGAAACGTCCACTTCTGTCAACCTGTGCAATTGATTGTAATTTGGACAGTTACCCCCAAAAGAAATCTTGTTTGTTCGGCTTTCATAATTCAGCAAAATGCTTCAAGTCTTTCATTTCTTTGAATATAAAACTTGGGGTATTACTGGTGCAAATGATTAAGTTTATGAGAAGTCATTACACACGCCCGAGGCTCTCGATGGCCATGGGTCTATGCGCAGGGTGACCAGATTTTGAAAATTGAAATACGGGACACCTAAATTGGAGAGGTAATTGAACAAAATACATACATACATACATACATACACACACACACACACAGACACACACACACACATATATATATATATAATATATATAGCTATTATATATATATATATAGATATATATATACTATATATTATATATATATATATATATATATATATATATATCTAATAAGGAGCCCATAAAAACACCAAAAATGTAGAGAGAAAAGTACTATATTTCAGAGACTGCTGTCTCTCTCTTCAGGTATATGATTTCATATACCTGAAGAGAGAGACAGCAGTCTCTGAAATATAGTACTTTTCTCTCTACATTTTGGTGTTTTTATGGGCTCCTTTTATTAGATGGAATTCGAACTTTTTTGCTGTATATACAGACATACCATATATATATATATATATATATATATATATATATATTATATATATATATATATAATATATATATATATATATATAATATATATATATATATATATATATATATATATATATATATATATTATCACAATGTGTATACCATACCATTTCTGCCTCTGTACAATTTTTTGTTGGGGATAATGATCTTATTCCTAACACTGCTGCAGCTGAGGCTGCTTGTTTATTTGATTTGTGCTGCTGTTGATCCATACTGTCGTACATCCCTCAGTCCACTGTGCGTAATGCTAAAATTCTTCAAGCATATTTTGCAGTATGCACCGCTTTTGTTGTTGTTTTGGGGGACGAGCCATTGCTTGAAATCACTGTAATTTTGCCACTCTGGTCTAAAAGTACACTTTCTCTTCACTTTTTAGTTGCACTCTTTGTCGGACATGCTGCCTTATGTTTAAAAAATCAAATACCAAGGACAGATTTGTTCATTCTCGGCCCACTGCACTGTTGCCGCCTTTACCCCGTATTTTGCAAAATTTCACTAGTATATTGTAATTTTTTTTTTTTTCAAATATTGAAAATACGGGAATAGAGGCATCCCGGGGAGGGTCGATACGGGACACGGGACAGATGTCATAAATATGGGACAATCCCGTCAAATACGGGACGTCTGGTCACCCTGTCTATGTGATACATTAAATCTTAATTGAACCAGTAAGTGTGGAACTTTCTGTATATTTTCTTTCAGAGAAAGAGTGCCTGGTTCCCAAGCGCTCACTCCACAAACAGTTGCGGGCACACTATACTGTTTATGAGGTGCAAAGCTTTATTCCCTTAATTGTTTACTTTACTCATTATTTATTTTAACTTTATGTTACTTCAGAATGTTTATTTTAATTCATCTCTATTATCCTGTTTTTACAAGAAACAAGAAAAAGAGAGACTTTAAAATAACCATACACTTATTTATTTTAGTAGCAAAATCACATCAGAAATACAAAGATTAGTCATGCTAACTTTTATATGTGAAGGAATTTTCTGTGTTAGCAGTGAAAGTATGGGATGAATGAAGATTTTTCCTGACTCACGTTAGGCTCATTCCAAATTCGTTCAAACAATATCCATGATCCCCGCCATTGCTATTCTTCTTTAATTTAGTAGGAGATCTGATATTGTTTCTCGTTACTCACAATCTTCTTCTTGAGAGAGAAATTTAAAATAACATTACTTTTCCGTAAAGTTCATAATCATCAAATCTAGTAGAATTTCTGTTGAACAGTTTACATGACAATGCATAACTTTCAAGATGAAGGCCAAAGTGCCAAAGAAAACATTTACAACCTGAATTTTAGATCCTTCTGTTTTCAATGGCCATCAGTGATGACGCCATAGAAAATTTTGTTAGTCCCATTGGGATTGAGAGATAGCTTTCAACTTTTCAATTAATAAAAAACAAACAACAATTAAAATTATGAAGGTCATATGCCTGGCTCTGTTTCGTGAATTAGCGTGGTTAGCAGAATTAGGTATCAAAATTTAATGGAAGACTCGCGCGAAATCGTTAATATGGGGAAGTTAGCATTTAGACTCATACAATTTGATTAAGGAGAAGAAATATTTATATAATGTTATATAACATATGCTACTTAGTTGTCATTTAATTTTTTTGCTTTTACCCTGTTAACGATTTTCTGGCCATTTCCAATTCGGCCCCATTATGTCTATATCAAATTCGGCCCTGATGGAGTACCTGCATTGTTAAGATATGTTTTCCCATGGTGAGCAGGCGCCAAGTAAGCGTGTCGGTTGGAGACGGCAACTGGCGTGAGTATGTAATTGAGGACCTAATAAACCACACGCCTCTACCACTGTGTAGCTCTTGTCCCACCTTGACATCCAATATGGTGCAGTGATTCTTAAGGACCAACGTAACCCTCACCATGCCCTTCCAGCATCGCTCAGCGCAGTCCACCCCAAGAGCCGCACGCCCTGTCGTCCCCCGGGCTCGTTCCTGCCCTGCAAGAAGCGAGGCAGGCCATGGCGGCACAGCAACAAATGATCAACTCCCTCCGTGACTGGATTATGACACACGCTGCCCCTGCACCTCGTCTCCCTACGTCTGCAGCCCCGGAGAAGTGTGAAATCGAGCTGAAGCCCGCCGCTTTCAGATCCTGGAGAAGGTCGATGGAATGTTGGATTGAATTGTGCAGACTACCGCCGCACGAGGTCGTCCACCACATCAGGCTATACTGCACGCCCCCTCTGCAACGAGCGCTGGACGCCAGATTCACCTCTCAGGAATGGAGTAACCTCACCGCTACGGAAGCCATGGATTTCATTCGCGATATTGTGTTAAGCTCTACAAACCGTGCTGTGTTATGGTCGGAGTTTTTCAATGCGATACAAGGCCCAGGCGAAAGCGTTAGTGATTACTTTTTAAAGTGTTCCCAAAAGGCCACCGATTGCAATTTCCAGTGCCCTCAGTGTAATCTAGCCGAATATATGTTATTACCTAAGTTAACGGTGGGCCTAAGTGATGAGGCTATGCGTCGTCATGTGTACCAATGTAGCAATGACATTAATAGTGTTAGCGCCCTTAGGGCTAGGTGCTGTCCTTACGAGGTGGCCTGTGTTGACGCCGCTGCGCGCCAATTGCGGAAACTGCTCTCGTGGCTGGCAGCGAGATACCCGAGGCAGATCATCCGAATGCAACCGTCGCTGGTACAGGTAGGGGCCACCCACCCCCTCCCTGTGGGAACTGCGGCGGCCGCCACACCCCCAGCAGAGCCTCATGCCACGCCAAGTCCGCTGTATGCAACAGATGCCGCAAGCAGGGCCACTATAAAAAATGCTGCAGGAAATCCCATGCAAAAACGGCAGAATCCCCGACAGATGTGTCTAGTGCTGTGCTTGTTGCGGGCGCCAACCTCACCCGCCAACCAGTAGTGGAGGTAACAGTTGTTCACACCGCCACAGGAGTACAAGCGCCTGTCGTCGCCGTGGCGGACACCGGGGCACAGGTATGTGTGGCAGGCCCCTCCCTACTGTCGCGCCTCCAAGTCCGCCCAGCAGCCCTTACACCCCGTGCCAGCTTGCGGGATGTAGCAAACCTCCCCCTGAAGTGCCTTGGATCCGCCGTGTGCCACATCACCTTGCAAGGCCGCACCACGGAGCAGGACGTGTACTTCTCGCAGTCGGCAAAGCACCTCTTCCTGTCGCTGGATGCCTGCAGGGACTTGAAGCTGGTACCCAAGGAGTTCCCCCGCTGGTACCCAAGGAGTTCCCCCACCCCTCCCCCGCGGTGGCACACATGAGCGTGTTCGATGGCGTGGCCCGACGGGCCGCCCAGTAACCACCCCGACCCGCTGAGGTGCCCCTGCCGCCCCAGGAGGAGCATGCGGCCAGACTGGAAGCCTGGCTCCTGCAACATTTCGCCACGACGACATTTAACACAGCCAGAAAGCCACTGCCAGTGATGAAGGGGGAACCGCACCACATCTACCTGCTTCCAGGAGCCGCGCCCTACGCATGCCACACCCCAGCATCGGTGCCAAAACACTGGGAAGAGGAAGTGAAGGCCCAGCTCAAAGAGGACGTCGCCCGTGGCGTCATAGAACCAGTACCTGCTGGGCAGCCGACCGAGTGGTGTGCCCGTATGGTGTGCCCGTATGGTGGTCGTCGCCAAGAAGTCAGGACAGCCACGCCGTACAGTTGACTACCAGCGCCTCAACGCATCCTGCCTGCGGGAGACACACCATACCCCAGCCCCATTCGACATGGTGTCCGGGGTACCCAAGCACACATTCAAGACCGTGGCGGACGCATACTGGGGATACCACCAGGTGGAGCTAGACGAGGAAAGTCGCGACCTGACCACATTCATCACCCCCTGGGGGAGATTTCGTTACCGACGTACCCCCATGGGACACTGCTCCGCCGGCGATGAATATACTAGACGATTCGACGACGCCATCCAGAGGAAATACAAGTGCGTGGACGACACCCTGCTCTACGACGACAGCATCGAAGGGGCTTTCTGGCACGCCTACGACTTCCTCGAAATCTGGGCAGCTAAGGGCGTCACCCTGAAGCCGGAGAAATTCCAGTTCGCAAGAAGAGAAGTGGACTTTGTGGGCTTCAACTTGGGCTGGGAGGCCTACAAGCCAACAGAGGAACGTTTGGCGGCCATCAAGAACTTCCCGATGCCGTGTCAGCCCTCTATCACCGACATAAGGGCGTGGTATGGATTTGTCAACCAGCTGGCACCCTTCCTCGCAACAGCCCCCATCATGAACACATTCAGGGAGCTCCTCAAGAAGCCAACGGGGAAGTTAAGTGTACTGGGACGAGGCACTCCGCACCAAATTCCATCACGCTCAGGACACAATCTGCCAATTAGCAAAGGACGGGTTGGCCTACTACGACAGGAGCCGCCCCACAGCAGCGATCACCGACTGGAGCAAAGAGGGCATAGGGTTTGTTATCCTCCAGCAGTATTGCGCGTGCAGCTCCGCCGCCACACCCTTCTGCTGCATGAGCGGGTGGTGCCTGGCGCTATGCGGCAGCCGCCATCTCACCGCCGCTGAAGCTGGCTACGCCGCTGTGGAGGGGGAAGCCCTCGCAGTAGCCTGGTGTCTCCAGAAGGAGAGGCTGTTCCTGCTGGGGTGCCCCAACCTCACCGTCGTGACAGACCACCGCCCATTAACCAAGTTGGTGGGGGATCGGGCCCTTACGGAAATCTCCAACCCCCGTCTCTTCAGGCTGAAGGAGAGAACCCTGCAGTACCGCTTCAGGGTCAAGTATCTGCCGGGGAAGCATAACAGTGCGGCAGACTTCCTATCACGATACCCCGCCTTGAAAGCCGATCCCAGCACCCACGACGTGGACCTCGACGAGGACCTCACCGACGCCATGGCGGCCGCTGTCTTGGCAGCAGTAAAGGACGACAGCTGCGTTGTGGACGAGGTGAGTGTCAGACATGCTGCCGTCAGCGACCCCGTGTATCAGCTGCTCATGGCCAGGGTCCTGGCTGGGGGCTGGGCCGACACGAAGTCCCAGGAAGTTGCATGGCTTCGGCCCTTCTATGGTGTCAGGGAGAGGCTGGCCGTCGTCCAAGACTTAGTGACATACACATTGTTCCGACACGGCATACAAACCTTCGGTCCTTTTACAATAGGAAGGTACTAGCGGCAGCTGGATAGGTCGTAAGCTTTCGAACAAGGGGTTCGGTAGTTAACTGCTTGTCCGACAGGCGCGCGCGCGCGACTGGGAGGTAAACAAATCACTTTTGCTTTCGGCCTGCTGGCGTGTGGACGTGTATCATCGCTCTCTGCCCGCTTCATCGTCGTTTGCTTTCGCATGATTGTGTTTTTCTTTTTCTAATTATCTAGTGAAACTGAATTGTAAGTACAATCATTTCATTGAATTCAATTGTGAATTAAAGGATCTTGGTGTCACCACGCCCTCCGATTACCCGAGTGCCGGGACTGAAGGGCGTAAGTGCGGGAATTCATTTTCCCAGAAAATGATCCTCGTATTGTGTATGCTCGGTGCCGAGGGCGGGAGCACTCGCTCCGAGCGTAGATTGGGTTGGAAATGTGTAGATGAAAATCGTAAGTAAGTGCTCTTTTCATTTATATTTTTTTGACCTGTATGCCCGTTGCCGAACGAATGCGCTCGGCACGGAAACTTATTTAGTATGGAAGTGGAATCGCAAGCACAGTATTCTTTTTCATTTTCATATATTATTTTGATTGTAGCAATACTCATTTGGATCAGTTTCCGAGCTTACCCGGAAATTGATCCTTCCCCCTTTTTATTTTGAATGAAGTGAAATCGCAAGTGCAGTTCTTTTTCATTTTCATTTTTTTATTGAGATTGCATTGTTTACTGGGATCAATGTTTCCGCTATTCCCGGGAATTGATCCTTCCCCTTTTTATTTGTATGAAGTGAAATCGCAAGCGCAGTAGTCTTTTCATTTTCATATATTTTTTTTGATGGCATCAATTCATTATGGATCAAGGTTTCCAGAAACCTTGATCCATAAAGGTAAGGAATTGATCCTTTCACCCTTGCGCTCGGTACCTAGGGCGCAAATGCGCTCGATCCGAGCCCTTATTCATTGTGAAGTGAATCGTATGCAAGATGCATTTTCATTTTATTCCTTATTATTGATTGCATCAATATTTATTTGGTTCAAGTTCCGCTCAGTCAGGGAATTGATCCTTATGCCCTTGCATTCGGGCCGATGGCACGATTGCTCTCGGGCTCTTATATTGTTGTTGGGTACATGGGTACTGTGCGGGGGTGGGGAACGAGAACCCCCCCCCACCCCACCCCCCCCCCCCCCCCCCCCCCCCCCCCCCCCCGCTCAGCTCCCACAGATGGCCCTTCCCCTTGGGGGGGGGGGAGGTTATCGGCGTCCTTCTCCTCGCCCGATCCGTCGAGCGCGGGGGAGGGCGCTCGGTGCCCGATGTACAATTGTATTAGGGGTCTTCCACTCGTTCGGAGAGGGCTCACCCCCACCCGCGCGGGGGACTTCCCCCCCACTAATCGCTACTACTGTTATTTCCGCAGGTGCTACTGCCACGAGGGTGGACCTTGGTGAGGTATGGGCGTCCTTCCATTTGCAGGGCGTGCTAGTGTCCAGGGGCTGCGGTTCTATGTCTGGGCCTACTGCGGTCACCCATGGAGTGGTGACCACGCAACCAGGTGACGACGTCCCTCCTCACCTGGTGTACTTGCCTCACGTGGTAACAGTCTTGCCTACAGCCGCTGTGAAGTGCCGTTCGCCGTACCGAGAAGGGGAGTGCCGCCGCCGCTCGTGTTGCCGCGCTGCAGCGACCACACTTTCCGCTGCCCTAGAGCTCGCCCTGGACCTGCCGCCAGTACCAGGATGTTGCTGGCTGCTGCTCCACTTCCTGTGTTTCCGGTGCTGCCTGCCGTACCTGCCGATTCTGGGCTGACTGTCCATGCAGTTGCTGCGCTGGCTGTCCCTGTCGTTTGCTTGCTCGCTGGCTGTCCCTGCCGTTTGCTGCGCTGGCTGTCCCTACCGATGCTGTGGCTGGCTGCCTGCGTTCCTGAGATGCCCATACCTGCTGATGTCGTCCCTGTTCGTGGTGGTACTACCCCAGACTTTGGTCTGTCTGTACAGGTGCGTCCGGGCCCTGTGGCTTCGGCTACAGCAGCCCCGGCTCCGCCCTGGATAGCAGATCTTACGTCTGTCCCTGAGGAAGCTGACGAAGAAGAGGAGGAAGGTGTCGTCGTCGTCGTCTTCATCTTCTTCATCGTCGTCGGCTGCCGCCTCTTCCCCTTCGACTTCTAAGGCTTCACAGCCGAGGAAGAAGAAGGTTGCCTCCTCCCTCCTAAGAAGTCTCCCTCGGAGCTTCTCGGGACCCGTCTCACCTCGGTGGGACGGAGGGTTCCTTCCGCTGGTCCTCCTGCTCCTTCGGGAGCGGGGCCCGTCTCTTCTTCCGCAAGGAAGACGACTACGGGGACCAGAGGGAGGTACCGGCTAACACCGGTACTTTCCTCGCCTGGTGTCAGTGGTTTCTGCCACTGCATCAGGGTCCGTCTCGGCCTCTCGTTCGCGGGAGGTACCGAGTGTAACGTCGCCTACAGCGACCGTGCAGCCAGGAACCAGACCTCTGAGTCCGCTCAGCGTCAGGTTCACGGCACGGGGCGGAAGACTGGTGACAGCCGCTTATGCGACTCTCACCAGACCAGCTCTCACTCTCGCGGCGAACAGCTGGCTACCCGGGGACGTGACGGTCCACGACCGACCACGGGCTGAGGCTGGGAAGAGGTTCCCTCCTCACGTTCGCCGGTGCCAGCCACGGCTGGAATCAGCGAGTTGACGTGCCGTGAGGACAAGCACCGGTCTCACTGTGACAGTGGAGCCTGCAGGTCGCCTGACCGTCGCTCTCACAGAAAGCGACCGGGTACGGCAACCAGCACCAGCTCTTCTGACACTCGAGATCGGGGCCGCTGTGCTCAGTCCAGCCGTTCTCCACAGCGAGACGGTTCGACCAGGCCTGCAGCTCGATCGCCACCGCGGGTTGACGATCGCCTGCAGCCCTCCAAGCCTGCTGGTTCTGCCAGCGAGCAACGAGGGAGCGTCAGGTCTGCCTCTCCCGTACCTTCAACCTCCTCGGGTTACACCGGGAGGAGCGATGGTATTGAGGATGATCGTGAGGGGTGCGCCCCTCATGATCCCACCACGACGCCCTACGTGCCAGGCACGGTTCTGGGACCGGCCAGGACGTATGCGCAAGGGGATGGGGAAGACCGAGAGGGCTGTCGCTGTTCCCCCTTCTTAGGAGGAAGGTTCTCGGAATATGCTCTTGTTCGAAGGGCTTAACGGTCCCACTCTGCAAGATGCTGTGACTTCCGAGATCCAGAGGAACTTTGCCGAGGTTATGGCGCTGATTTCGTCAGCACAATGACCTCGGGGAAGGATCGCCGCTCCCACCAGCAGAGCCACGTCTCGGCTCGAGTCGTTTTGGGCCGAGAGGGAACCCAAATCGACGGTGGGTCTGCCGCGATCGGAGCTTGCCGACTGTGTTGAACCAGGTAGTCTCTCGTCTCCGGACAAGAAGGCTCTCTCAGTTCTGGACGGTCGAACAAGCTACTATTCACCTCCTCTACTGCGAACAGAGGCGTTTCTACGTCGTTTCGGGTTACGGACACGTATTTAAATACCCCTTCGGTCTCCTGAGGTTTCGACCTCGACGAGGACTGGAATGAGTCGGAGCGGTATCGCTCTCTCCTGTCAGGTGTCGATTAGCCCCACCCAGACGACGTTCACAGTGGAAGGACGGCGTTCCCCTCACCTGCTGGCCGGAAGTGAGGGGGGTGCCTGGCCAGCCATTGGGCAACTTGGCAACGCCCCAACGCGGCCGAGACCTGGATTGTAGATGTCCTTCGGGAGGGAGATCTATTAACCATTCGAATCTCAGTCACCCCTCACCTCCAACCCGGTCCAACAGCAGGCGTACGTTCCAGGGGGGCATCGAAGGACGTAGCATTGAGACAGGAGATCAGACCATGCTGAGCAAGAGAGCTGTAGAAATCGGCACGGATCAGTCACCGGGCTTTTACAGCCGACTCTTCCTGGTGGAAAATCTTACGAGAGGCTGGCGCCGGTGATAGATCTCTCTCCCCTGAACCGGTTGGTTCGCCAGACCCGGTTCACGATGGAGACGGCACGCGCAGTGCGCTCGACTCTATCAGGGAGAACGATTACATGCTTTCAGTGGACTTGAAGGATGCGTATTTACAAATACCCATTCATCAGTCCTCCAGAAAGTACCTCCGCTTCATCCTCGACGGGACGGTGTACCAGCTCAGGCCACGTTGCTTCGGTCTCTCAACCGCCCCACAGGTGTTCACGCGAGTGTTCACTCTGGTGTCCTGCTTGGGCCCATTCGCACGGATACGTTTTTTTTTTTTTTTTTCCCCCCCCCCCCTGATGGGGTACTCGACGATTGGTTAGTCCTGGCGAGCTACCGCTCGCAGTTGCTACAGGACAGGGATCGACTGCTCGAGTTCTGTCGCGATCTGGGGATCGTTCTGAACTTCGAAAAGTCCGATCTCGAGCACAAGCAGAGGATGAAGTACCTGGGTATGCGGATCGACACGGTAGCAGGGCGAGTCTTCCCCGCAGACTTCGCGGATCAGCAGATTCAGGGAGGCAGGCAGCCAACCAGGGGGTTTCCTGTCATCGGCAGGAACAGGTAGCTCAGCGATGGCAAGTCGTGATCGGACACCTGTCGTCACTCGGGAAGCCAGTCCCTAACGGGCGTCTTCACCTGCGGTCTCTTCAGGGAGACTGAAGGAGAGTTGGTCACAGGCGACGGATCCCCCAAGCTTTCCATTGTCACGGACACAGGAGGTGAGGCAGGACCTAGCCGGGTGACTGGACGACAGGAACCCCATTAAGAGGAGTGCCTCTGCGCACTCTCCCCCCGGGACATACAGCTGCTCTCAGACGCATCGACCGAGGGATGGGGCGCACACCTGGAGAGTTTGCGGACTTCAGGAGTGTGGTACTGGGAACGACAAGCACCTTCACATCAATGTACTGAAACTCAAGGCAGCGTCCCTCGCTCTCCAAGAGTTCCAGGACCGCTTGATGGGACACTCAGTGGTGTTGATGTACGTCAACACCACGGTGGTGCTTACGTCAACAAACAGGGGGCCTAGTGTCTCTCCCGTTGTATCAGTTGACTCGGCAGGTGCACGAGTGGGCCGAGGCGCACTCAATAGAGCTGTCGGCACGCTACATTCCAGGGAAGTAATGTAGTAGCAGACACGCTCAGCCGTCGGGATCAGGGGATAGGGACCGAATGGTCTCTACACCAGGACGTGGCGGAAAGGGGCTCTTCGACCTGTGGCGGCGACCAGTCGAGGATCTGTTCGACCATCCGGCACAACAGGAAGCTCCAGGTGTTCTTCTCGGCCGTGCCGGATCCATGGGCAGCTGCAGAGGACGCTCTTCAACACCCGTGGGACAACCTCTTCGGCTTATGCCTTTCCCCCGTTCAGCCTGATTCGCAAGGTGATGCAGGGTCGAGCACCTGGTCATTCCCGATAATCTCAGGATGATCCTGATGGCTCCCCAATGGCCACAGGCCATTTGGTATCCGGACCTGCTGGCTCTTCTCGCAAGAGAACCGAGAGAAATTCCCCATTGGCACAACCTTCTCGCCCAGCCACACGTCGAAGCGGTACACCGAGCAGTCCAGTCCCTACGTCTTCACAGCTGGCTGTTATCCACCATCTCTTGCGAACGAGAAGCTTTTTTCGTAGCGCAGCAACAGAGATGGCTGGAAACGTTCCGTCAGTCCTCTGCAGCGTGTGTACCATGGGGAAGTCAGCCGTCCTTCTGTGGTTGGTGTCGTAGACGGGGCCTAATCTCCTCTCAGAGCCACTCTTCAGCAGGTAGCGGTTTTCCCTCGTTTTTCTTCGCCGAGGAAGCTCCTCTAAGTTCCCACAGTCAAAGGATACAGAGCCGCCTTGACGCTCGTACTGAAACTGACGGGATTGGACATCTCGAACTCGTTCGAGATCTCCTTGCTTAAGAGCAGCCTCCAAAGGTCTTGCCAACCCAGGGAACTCACAAGACCCTCTTCTTGCTGGACCTGGCATAGGCGAAGAGAGTACGGGAACTTCATGCAGATAATGATGTGGATGAGATGCTGCTTTGTCCTGGGAGGACGCTACGGCGCTATCTGAAGAGAACTCGACACCTCGGGCCTGAGTGTCGACGCCTCTTCGTTAGCAACGGGGTCACCAAGAAAGAAGTATCAAGAACACTCTTTCGTCCTGGCTGCGTTGGTCTTCAGGAGGGCGTATGAGGCTGATGGTAGTGACGACATCCGTACGTCCCGTCCGAGAGCTCACGAAGTCAGAAGTATTGGCCCCTCGTTGGCGTTTCGTAAGAACTTCTCCGTGGCGCAGGTATGGAAGGCAGGGGTCTGGTACAACCAGACCACCGGCAAACTTCCTTATACCTCTTGGATATTGCCCATAGGTCCCTTGGATCGGTTTCCTTAGGACCCGTGGTGGCTGCTCAACACGTCGTCTAGCTAACCCAGACCCTAGCAGGCTGAACAGCATCGAGTCCTGGTGTGACTGTATGAAGAGATAGTGAATGAGAAAGTGACTGGCTTCTCTTTCTATCTTTTTCTACCCCTCTACCTGTGGGTAGAGGGATACGGTCATTACCCTGCTGGATAAGGACGAGATGCAGGTGAGCTATATGACAGAGCCCCATCCTATCCCTTTCACTAGGGATAGGAGCAGAATATCCACCACTTCCTTCTACAAGGGGGGGAAGTGGATGCCTACAAGAGTCAAAACCATGACTTTATCTTTGCTCCTGTACAGGAACAAGTTCTTACATTGCTGGTACGAAGAGATACGCTTGCCTCTCTCTTAGTACTCGGTCCAGAGGTCTGACCATTGATCCTGCGGTGCACACCCCGATCAATCGGCAGAGGCTTGGATCCCTCCCTCGCTCTTACGACCAGGAGGTCTTCCAAGGTTGGGCGAACACCAGTCTGTTCACAAAGACTCAGATTCCACCCACCAAGAAGTGAGTCTTCCTATTGTAAAAGGACCGAAGGTTTGTATGCCGTGTCAGAACAAATGACAATTTGTCCAAAATTGCATTTTTCCTAACTATACAAACCTGAGGTCCTTTTACACATAGCCCCACCTCATGCCACCCCTCACTCTGCAGTTTTTGCTTGGGCCAAAAGCAAAAGTGATTTGTTTACCTCCCAGTCGCGCGCGCGCGCCTGTCGGACAAGCAGTTAACTACCGAACCCCTTGTTCGAAAGCTTACGACCTATCCAGCTGCCGCTAGTACCTTCCTATTGTAAAAGGACCTCAGGTTTGTATAGTTAGGAAAAATGCAATTTTGGACAAATTGTCATTTTGAACAGGGCAACGTCCGCCTAGCTATACTGGAGCCCCTTCGTCAGCAGGTGGCTATCAACCTATACGCGGGGCACCAAGGCCTGGACTCCATGCAACGACGAGCGCGCCAGACGGTATACTGGCCTGGACTCGAGGGGGACCTGCAGTATCGCCGCTCCTTGTGCGAAGAATGCGACGTTCACGCACCATCCCAGGCCGCGGAGGAATTGTTGGCTGGAACTGGCCCACTTCCCCCACGGTACCTCCTCCTCCCACATCAAGACCCAGCTACGTCACTACTTCGCCAGGTGGGGGGCCCCGGAGCAAATCTCCACGGACTGGGGCACTAATCTGGCAAGTGAGGAAATGGGGGAATTTTTCAAGTTGTGGGGCGTGTCCGTGCGACTATCATCTGCCCAGTACCCGCAGTCCAACGGCAGGGCAGAGGCCGCGGTCAAGGTTGGGAAGCGGATAATAATGGCCAACACGGGCAGCGGCGGCAACCTCGACACGGACAAGTCCTCTTTGGCTATGCTGCAGTACCTCAACACACCCCTCCGCGGAATGAATAAGTCACCCGCCCAGATGGCAGCAGGCAGGCAGCTCCGAGACGGCGTACCTACGGACCGCTGGCACCTCACGGTAGACAAACACTGGGGGCCAACCCTCCGGCACAGAGAACGTCAGATGGCTGACAACGGTGTTGCCCTCACCGAGAATGGACCCTCCAGAACGCTTCCCGTCATCAACCCGGGCTCCCAAGTACGAGTGCAAAATCAAGCCACCAAGCTGTGGGACTGTACCGGTATCGTGGCGGAAACGCTCCCATACCGACAATACCTAGTCAGACTGAACGGCAGCGGGCGCCTCTCCCTCCGTAACAGGAAGCACCTGCGACTCACATCATGGGGCCCCAGCCAGGGCGAGCCACGCCTGCCACGCATCCAGCCCCTCCCACACCCAAGCAGCCACCGGTCAGCCACCCTACGCCCAGCCCGCAAGCAGTGCGGGAGTCACGCCCATCACGTCACGCCAGGAGGCCAGCTTGGATGAATGACTACATATGACGTCTTTGACTGTCATACACCCTTCTTATGTGTAATCATGTACATTACAGCAGCATCTGTTTATTTTGTTTTATTGGATCTGTCCCATTACTCTGTCACATGCATCCAATTTAATCCATGTATATCCATGTATTGTTCTTTTTATTTCCTATCCATGTATACCCATGTATTAATCTCGGGGGGGGGGGGGGGGGGGGGGGGGGGGGGGGGGGGGGGGGGGGGGGGGGGGGGGGGGGGGGGGGGGGGGGGGATGATGGAGTACCTGCATTGTTAAGATATGTTTTCCCATGGCGAGCAGGCGCCAAGTAAGCGTGCTGGTTGGAGACGGTGACTGGCATGAGTATGTAATTGAGGACCTAATAAACCACACGCCTCTACCACCGTGTATCTCTTGTCCCACCTTGACATCCAATAGGCCCCATTATGTCAATATCAAATTCAGCCCCATTATGCCTATATCAAATTCGGCCACAATGTGTCTATATCAAATGTTGCCCCATCATGTCTATGTCAAATGATCCCCCATTATGTCTATATCATATTCGGTCCCATTATATTTATATTAGATTCGGCTTCATTATGTCTATATCATATTTGGCCCCATTATGTCTTATTTAAAATTCGGCCCCATTATGTCTATTTCAAATTCGGTCCCATAATGTCAATTTGTGGACTTCATCACGCTCGAGACCACAGATATAAAAGCCTAGATGCCGCATCGGCCGGCCGGACATACGTCATCAGGTCCGCCATCTTGGCGCGGTAATTCAAACAATGCAGAAGGCTGCAGTATATGACGTTTTTTCGCCACTATTCGCTTAATATTGCACGGATTTTCTTGTCTGATGGCTCGTTACAAAGCTTACACAATTCCCTACAAGGATCTAATAAGAACTAAATGGCCAAGCAAGGCACATAATGAGTTTTTGTTGATGTTTTGATATAGGCTGCTAATTTCATATCAATGTATATAGATTATCTTTACAATGTAGTATCATTAAACTGTTGGAAACAGCAATGAAAAAAAAACTTGTTTAAACTGCTGGGAATATTTATAAATAAATGCACAGATGTACAATAAATGTTATATATACATTCAATGTAAGAACAAATATCATGAAAATAAATCATTGTGCAATACATTTTGAGAGTTGTTACTTCAAAGTATAGGCTTAATTACCCATAAGGCCACCCATAGCTTTAAATTTACATGCCTGACCAAACCAATGAACAGTTAGCTGAAAAAAAATTAGACTGGCCTTATGATTGTGGCCTAGGCTGGAAGGCTCCGTGGGGAGGTTACTATGACCGGGTACGTATACGGGGGTGCTCTTCAGGATTGGCTCATTTTGGCAATTTTGGTCTAGAGATGGGTCCCCTTCTGGAAGGGTAGAAATATAGAGATGACCCAGGCCCTTATCCCAAATAAGGTATAATAATTGATGGGTCATTGACAACACAGGTCTAGAGATGAGCTATATTGAACTGTTAATGCTTACCATAATGATATATCCTAGTCTGAGCAAATTAAAGGTAGTTTTGTGAAAAATTTAAGTTCTATATAATTATTTCACCATATAAAATTAGGTCTAGAGATAGGTCACTTTTGCCACTATACGAGGTCTCTTGATCCCCCCTAAAGTTTCCAAAGCCAGGTCTAGAGGTCAGAATTCACTGAGGAGCATCCCCTTCCAAATAATTGGAAACCCGCCCCCTCCCCCCCAGGCTCAAAGGAGCAGGCAGAGATGCAAAGGCTAGATAACACAGAAATCATAGTTATTCTAGGGCCTACTGTTGTTTATTTTAGGCCCAACCGTACAGTTTTATGACCTAAACTTGTAGGCCTGTGCCAAAAATTACATTGGGGGAATTTTTAACAGAGCACTTCGAGAGACAAAGATTTTACTTAAGTTGCACAGATCCATAGCTGTAGGCCTACTTTAGTAATCTGTCTTATCACAGCATTTCAAATTATTGTTTACAGCAATAGTTATGGGTAAATATTAACATTTGTGTACAACTAGCCCCCCTTCCCCCTACCTGCTAAAACAAAGTCATTGCAAGTTAACTTTCAAACAATAAGGAACAACTTTATTTTATTAGATCCTTGTAGAGAATTATGTAAGCTTTGTAACGAGCCATCAGACAAGAAAATCCGTGCAATATTAAGCGAATAGTGGCGAAAAAACGTCATACACTGCATTGCTTGAATTACCGCGCCAAGATGACGGACCTAATGACGTGCGCCGGCCTATTCAGCTAGCGGCCGATGCAGCATCTAGGCTTTTATATCTGTGCTCGGGACTCCTCCTTGAACATATGGCTCCCTTACGTAAGACTTCCAAAGTTCCCTTCCGACCGTGTTGGCCTGTCAAAAAATGAATTTCAGAAGATAGACAATAAAGTATATAAAGCAATTTTGAAAGTGCCAAGTTACACAGCAAGTTGTGCGTTAAGATCTGAAATAGGGGCCTCTTCCTGCCACTCAAGAGATATCAAGAATAAACTATTCTACATGAAACATACACTGAAGAATGTTGGAAATAAGCTCCTATATGAGATAACCATGGATCAGTATGAAAAAAAACCCCTGGATAATGCAAGTAAAAGAGTATATGAAAGAACTAAACATAAACTTGAGTAAAATTGAAGCAGTTAAAGACAAACAGTTAAGAGAAATAATGAACAATTGGGACAGAAAAACATGGCAGAAAGAAATGAATGAAAAGTCAACGTTAAGAATCTACAGAAAATATAAAGAAAACATAAGAGAAGAAATCTGGTATGACAACACTGAAACAAGCAATGCTGATCAGTAGGGCCAGACTAGGTATACTAGGATTAAATGATAGAAATAGGATAAAAGGAGAAGATACAAAATGTTTATACTGTGAGGAACAAAATGAAAATTTAGAACATTTCTTACTTTACTGTCCAGCATACAATGAAATTAGAAATAGATATAGCTTTATGCAGCAACCATATCAAGAAAATAAAGAGGAATTAGTAGCAAACATACTCTTATTGGTAGTACTAATGAGGGAGGAAGTGGAGAATAGGAAAGATTTTATAAAAGAAATGTGGTATTTCAGAGAGAAGAAGCTTAAACAAACACAAACAAAGGAGGAATAAACGAAGGAAGGGAGCCGTTTCAAAGACGCATCCCACCTACTACTACTACTAACATCAACAATTCAATAACCTCAGCGCTATCTCTCTCTCTCTCACACAAAATCCCCCGTTTCCAAGGCCCCCCCGATAAGGATGTAAGGTTAAGAATAATCAACCGGCAAGAAACAACACCTGCGTCATCGGCAACACTAAAAGTACCTATAAGAGAAATCAATATCCAAGGTAATATATATAGTAGTCCCTACAGAGCAACCCTGTACTTCGACCATTCCGAAACCAGCTCGTAGGCACTACTAGGTTATTTATAGTAAGCCTAGGTAGCTACTAGTAATGGTTAAGTTTGTTTCCGATACATAAATACAAACCCTCGGTCCTTGTTTAACAATATGGAAGGTAACTAGCGGCAGCTGGGACGGTCGTAAGCTTCGAACAAGGGGAGAACGGTAGTTAACTGCTTGTCCGATCGTGCGCGCGCCCGAGAGGTGAAGAATCACTTTTGCTTTCGGCCGCGGGTGTGAAGGACGTGTTCGTCATCGCTCTCTGCCCGCTTCATCGTCGTATACTTTGTTTATATTGTGTTTTCTACTAATGGTTTGTTTGACTTGAAAATGAAACTGTAAGTACACTGTTTTCATTTTCATTACTTAATTATGAATCAACATGGAGCTATCGCCGTAGAGACGGCGATTTCCTCTCTTTTCATGAATTGAACCCTTGAATTAGTATGTCTCGGTGCCGAGGGCGGGCGCGCTCGCGCCGAGTCATGTATTTTGGGCGAAAGTGTGTAGCCTAATTGAAAAATGTAAGTACTCTTTTCATTATATTTTTGCCCTGTGCGTTCGTTTACCGAGAGTGATTGCGCTCGGCACGAGCCTTTTAATTTTGTATAATAGAATGCAATGGAAGTGGATTCGCAATTGCAATATTCTTTTCATTTTCATTTATTTATTTGCATGAAATTTAATTTGGATCAATTTTCGTTCTTACCCGGGAATTGATCCTTACGATTTTTTTATGTGAAAGTGAAATCGCAAGTGCAGTATTTCTGTTTCATTTCATATATATTTTTATGATAGCATCATATTATTGGATCAAGTTTCCGTTCTTACCCGGGAATTGATCTTTTCCCTTTAAGTTCTATGAAGTGAATCGCAAGGGCAGTATTCTGTTTTCATTTTCATATTACTTTTCACTGCTTTGCGGGGGTAGGGGAAGCGAAGGTCTGCCAGGAAGTCGTCTGAAAGCTCTCCCGCGACTTCCTTGGTATCCGATTCTTCGTCTTCCTTCCTGCCCCCCGCTCAGCTTCTTCGTTGTATTTTGTATTTGGGGTCTTCTTTGCGTTCGGGGTGGGGCATGTCTTCCCCCCGTGCGTGAGGGAACCCCTCTTACTAATCTATCTATGTTACCGCAGGTGCTACATCCGTGGGAGACGACCTTGGACAGGTATGGACCACCGCGGCGGCAAGGGGCGTGCCTAGCATCCACGGGCTGCTGCAGCGTCTAGCGAGGTCTGGGCGATCTCCACTACTACCACGGCCGCTTATGCTGCTCCCCCCCACCCCCCCCTCCTGGGTCTACACTCCCCATGCTGTGTCGATGACGCCGTCTGCCGCTACTAGGGCCGCCGCCGTACCGAGGTGGGGTTGCCGCCGCCGCCTGTTTCTTCGTGTTGCCTGCCCCAGACTTCCGCTGTTCCAGCAGCTCGCCCCTGGACCGGCCGCCAGGACCCAGGTTCCGCTGGCTGCCGATGATTCTACGAGGCGATCGCTGGGCCCTGCCGTACCTGCCCGCTGATGTGATTCCCGCTGGTGGCTTGGCTGTCCCCTTCTGTGGGTCTACCGCTGCCGCTGTTCCTGCCGCTCCTGAGCTGGGTTGCTGTTCCTGTCGCTCCTGGTTCCTGAGCCTGTCCATGCTGGTCCTGCCCACGGTGTGTCTTCCCCAGTCCCAGGTCCTTCCGGACAGGTGCAGTCGGGCCGTGTTGCTTCGGCAATAGCCCCGGCTCCGGCCTGGATGGAGGACTTGACGACTGTCCTGCGTGAGCTGACGAGGAAGAGGAGAAGAGGAAGCTGTCATCTTCGTCTTCATCGTCTGCTGCTGCCTCTTCCCCTTCGACTTCTAAGGCCCCATAGCCGAAGAAGAAGAAAAGGCTGCCTTCCCCCCTAAGAAGTCTCCTCGGGAACTTCTAAGGGCCCAGTCCCCACCCCAGTGGGACGGGGGTGGTCCTCTGCTGGTCCTCCGCTCCTTTCGGGAGCGCGGGGCCCGTCTCCCCTTCCGTAAGAAGAGATTAGACGTGGACCAGAGGAGTATCGGTTAGCTCTGGTATTCCTCGCCTGGTGCTAGCGGCGATGCCGCTACGCCAGGTTCCGGCTCGGTCTCTCGTTCGCGAGAAATCCCGAGTGTACGTCCCTCGTGGAGACCGTGCAGCCAAGTTTCGGCGCCAGAGTTCGCTCGGCGCCAAGACGCGGCACGGAAGGAGCAGAAGGCTGGTGAGAGCCGCTCAGGTGACTCTCGCCAGGTCCAGCGGCCGCTCTTGCAGCGACCAGCTGGTAACCCGGGTTTTTCCCCCCTAAGAAGGCTCCTTCGGGACCTTCTAAGGGCCCGTCTCGCTCCGGCGATTCGCGGGGAGCTCTTCTGCTGGTCCTCCTGCTCCCTCGGGAACAGGGCCCGTCTCTTCTTCTACCAAGGAGAAGAAGACGGGGACCAGAGGAGTACCAGCTTCGGCTGGCACTTCCTCGCCTGGTTCTTTAGCGGTTCTGCCGCTAAACCAGGATCCGCCTCGGTTCTCGTTAGCGAGAACGTACCGAGTGGACAGTCTCCCGCGGGAGATCGTCCAGCCAAAGTCTTGACGCCCGAGCTCGCTCGCCGTCAAGACCGAGCGCGGAGCAGAAGACTGGCGAGAGTCGTGCAGACGACTCTCGTCAGGCCAGTGGACGCTCTCGCAGCGACCAGTGGCTGCTCGGGTTGACGTGACGGTCGCTGACCAGCCACGAGTTGAGGCGAGGAAGGGGTCCCCGCGGCCGCGGTACCAACCACGGCTGGTACCAGCGGCTCGACGCGCCGAGAGGACGCTCGCCGGTCTCACCGCGACAGCGAACCTAGCAGGTCACCCTGACGCCGCTCCCATCGGGACCGGGCGGAGATGGTAACCAGCAACAGCTCGCCTGACGCTAGAGATCAGCGTCGACGTTCTCAGCCGAGCCTCTCGACCCCAGGCGAGCGGCAAGGCTAGGCTGCTGCTCGATCGCCACCGCGGGTTGACGATCAGCAGCAGCCCTCCAAGCACGCTGGTCCTGCCAGCGAGCTAGGGGGGGGCGTCAGGTCTGCCTCTCCTGTACCTTCAACCTCCTCGGGCTACACCGGGGAGGGAGGAGCGAGGTACTATGAGTGATCGCGAGAGGTGCGCCGCTCGCGATCCGCTATGACGCCGTATGGACCAGGCACGGTTTTAGGACCGACCAGGACATACGCGCAAGTAGCTGGAGGCGACCGTCAGGGGTCTGCCGCTGTTCCTCCTTCGGAAGGAGGAGTATCTCGGGATCTGTTCTTGCTGGAGGGACTGGACGGTCCTACTCCGCAAGACGCGGTTACTCCCGAGATACAGAGGAATTTGCAGAAGTCATTAAGCTGATTCGTCAGCTAATGACCTTGCGGAAGGATGCCGCCCCCCACCAGCAGAGCCACGTCTCTGCTCGAGTCGTTTTGGGGCCGAGAGGGAACCCAAACCGACGGTGGGTCTGCCGCGATCGGAGCTTGCCAATTCTGTCTCGAACCAGAGTCTCTCGTCTCCGGACAAGAAGGCTCTCTCAGTTCTGGCCGGTCGATCAAGCTACTTCCACCTCCTCTACTGCGACAGCGGCGTTTCTACGTGTCTTCGGACACCGTATTTAGATACTCCTTCGGTCCTCCTGAGAGGTTTCGACCTCGACGAGGACTGGAATGAGTCGGAGGACGGTATCGGCTCTCTCCTGTCGGTGTCGATCAGCCCCACCCAGACGACGTTCACAGTGGCGGCAGACCCTTACCTACAGTGAGAGTTCGTACCCTCCGCGGGAAAACGTTTTCTCCTGACGATACGTTTCCCAGACTCTGAGAGACCATCGCCGCAAGGCGATGGCTGCTCCTATTCTTCTCCAACTGCTAGTTCCACTGGGAAGGCGAGCGAGTATCCAATTCCTCCCCCATTCCCTCTCTCCTTACGGCTACGAGGGAAAGGGGAGGGATCCTACAGAGATTTCTCTGTAGGATCCCACGTTCGGGACTGCGCTACCGGGGGGACCTTCGGGTCCTACCTGACGTAAGCCCCGGTCGTTGAGGAGGGATCCTGCCCCATTCTCGATTTCTACGGGAATCGAGAGGACCACCAGCCGATATCGTTTCACGAATTCGGTGGGGGTTTCGCAGACTGCTTAGAATTCTAAGGAATTTCTAGCGCATTCAGAGTGTTCGAGTTTTTTACGATCTCCAAACACTTAGGCGAGACCACGGTCTAAACGTGAGCGAGACGAGAATCCCCGATGTTACATGATAACTCGGGAACCTCGCCTATGCTCGAATTCCTGGAATTTCTAGCATTGGGAAGAAGACTGCTGCTGAAAGAAACTATCTTACAGTAGGCGACCAACCTGGAATAGAGAAGATCGGACGGGAATATCCAGTTTGGCTTGAACTATCGTCTTAGTATTCTGTTCACCATTGAAGCTTTCCTTCGAGGAAGACTTCTCCTTCACTCTTGATAGAGATCGAAGGTGGTCGATCTCCAATCCTTATTTTGTTTTCTTGAAGGAAAGAATTTAGGATGGAGATCGTTGTTCAGAATCCTACAAATATACTACGTATATTAACCTCGCGACATGATTCTACTAAGCAGTTGAATGGTCCGAGGGGTAGGCGCATATCCTAGTTTATCTACGGATTGCGACTTAGAAGAGAAGTATTCTAATTGAACTGCAACTCGGGGTTGCCTGCAACCTCCCAGGAGTTTTCAGTTTCAATTTTATATACTTCGTTTCGCCTAAATATAATTGCTCGAGCATATCTTTTATGCTCGGTAGTTCTAGCCGAACGCATTCCTTCATGGAATAATGGATTACATGGCAACTCAGGATGACGAGGTCGGCGGGAGAGCTCAGGCTCAACTACTGCGTATTGAACTGCCTGACAGCAGCTCAGTATCAGCTGGGCCTCCGAGATGCACGGTCAGTTATGTCTCTCTCTCCCCTGGTTTGATTGACTACCGAACCGTATCTCTGCCCAACAATCATGGACTTAGGTCTCTGGATTAATGGTGGGGATTCTCGCAATAATGAAGGACCATCTACTGCTGTGACGCTAGATTCCATCGCCTTCGCATTGCGAGAATTTTCAATAGAGATATCTCTTGGACTCTTTCATCTTTCTGTTTACCGCACGGTAACAGAAGTCTGTACAAGTCTCCCGCTGCATCGCACTGCGATAATGCGAATGATTTTGCAGACATCTGAGTTTGTCTTCAAAAATATCTCGTATTCGTAGGTGTACAATTGTTCATTGTTCAACCCGAATTACGAGATGTGTCAGAAGACATCGCCTACTCTCCGACCTGACAGCTCTACTTCCAAATGTTCAGCCCATGAGAACAGTTCTTCAGGCGGTTTTCCCCTGTGTTTTCATTACTGAAGAACGCCCCGCTTTCATTGCAACTACGACTTCTCACCGGACAGCAATGAAAATAGCGGTTAGCGTTTTCAGTCATTTGTAAGCACAGGTTATGAATCTTGAGAATCCTTCTCTCGATTCGTCTGTGAAGACGTAGGTTGCATTCAATATCTACCTTCGTCTTCAACGGTACATAGTGTTGTTTCTCCTTAGCTGAGATTCAACAACCATGAGATGTGTTTTGCCTTCAGGGACCTCGGTCTCTAGAAGGCAATTGACTTTCGCCTGTTGGGCACATGCCTTAAGAAGAATCATCACCTTCGCTGTCCGGCATTGGTGACAAACAAATACATTATTTGTTTGGTCTCTCGGCATAACCCTTTAAAGGCGAAGGTCACGTGACTTACTCGGATGCTTTGACAACTTGCCTCCTACCGAACGCAGTCAGTCGGCAGCTGTCAGAGCGCCCGAGTCAGTTACGAACTACGCTGTTGACTTAGTTCGGTTGTTTTACAGAGCAATCATTACTTCGTTTTAATAGCTTGTCACAGTACCCATACCATTGACACCCACCATGGAGTGTCGGTGTACTATCCACTACCGAGAACTTCGCTGCATGGGGATAGGAGGATGCCGAGAGACTTCGTGGCAAACGGACAGACCAGTATGGGTACTGGACATCACCGAAGTAGAGAAGATGGGATAGGTTCATGCGACTATTTCCTTCTTTCCTCTGAGGAACTGCATGACTTCTCCTGCGAAGTCAAGCATCCAGGGGATGGGGATCCGTGACGCTCGATTTCGTACCGAACTTCGTAGCGAAGACTCAGAACCCTTCGGTCCCTGACGATTGGTTCGAGTCGTTCACATTCCCCTCCCTAATGGACGTTCACCGCCTTCGATGCGAAGGAGATGCTGCCTTGTCCGCAAGAACTTCTCCGCCGTGCGCAGGTACTGAAGGCAGGGGTCTGGTCCAACCAGACCACATGCCCTTCCTTCTACCTTCGGGATATTGCCCACAGGTCCTTGGATCTTTTTCCTTGGGACCCGTGGTGGCTGCTCAACACGTTGTGTAGCGAACCCACCCAGACCCTCGCAGGCTGAACAGCATCGAGTCCTGGTGTGACCGTAAGAATGGATGAGTGAATGAGAGAGTGGACTGGCTCCTCTTCCCATCTTTTTCTTTTCCCCTCTACCTGTGGTTAGAGGGACACGGTCGTCACCCTGCTGGATTAGGACAAGATGCAGGTGAGCTACTCAAACCAGAGGCCCCATCCTATCCCTTTCACTAGGGATAGGAGCGTATATCCACCACTTCCTCCAACAAGGGGAGGAAGTGGATGCCAGCTTGAGACAACCCATACTTTTATGTTGCCTCTTGCAAACAGGAACAAGTTCTTGCTTGCTGGTACGAAGAGATACGCTTGCCTCTCCTTAGTACTCGGCCCAGAGGTCTGACCATGATCCTGCGGTGCACACCCGATCAATCGGACAGAGGCTTGGATCCCATCCTCGCTCTTACGACCAGGGAGGCATTCCAGGGATGGACGAACACCACCAGTGTTCATCAAAAGACTCAGATTCCTCCCACCAAGAAGTGAGTCTTCCTATTGTTAAAGGACCGATGGTTTGTATTACGTATCGGAACAAATGACAATTTGTCGAAAATTGCATTTTTCCTAACTATACAAACCTGAGGTCCTTTACATATAGTCCCTCCTCATGCCACCCCTCACTCTGCGTATTTTGCATGGGCCAAAAGCTAAAAGTGATTGTTTTACCTCCCAGTCGCGCGGCGCGCGACTGTCGGACAAGCAGTTAACTACCGTTCTCCCCTTGTTCGAAGCTTACGACCGTTCCAGCTGCCGCTAGCTACTTCCTATTGTTAAAGGACCTCAGGTTTGTATAGTTAGGAAAAATGCAATTTTCGACAAATTGTCATTTTGTTTTCTTGAAGGAAAGAATTTAGGATGGAGATCGTTGTTCAGAATCCTACAAATATACTACGTATATTAACTTCGCGACATGATTGCGTAAGCAGTTGAATGGTCCGAGGGGTAGGCGCATATCCTGGTTATTCTACGGATTGCGACTTAGACGAAAAGTATTCTAATTGAACTGCAACTCGGGTTGCCTGCAACCTCCCAGGAGTTTCCAGGTTCAATTTTATATACTTATGGTGTTGTCACAACAACACCATTTAAGCTTTTATATTTACCGAAATTCGTTTCGCATAAATATAATTGCTCGAGCATATCTTTTTATGCTTGGTGGTTCTAGCCGAACGCATTCCTTCGTGGAAAGGATTACTTGGCAACTCAGGATGACGAGTCAGCGACAGCTACTGCGTATTGAATTGCCCGAGGCATTTCAGTACCAGCTGCCGCTTTGAGATGGACGGTTGGTTATGTCTTTCTCAACCTGCTTTGATTGAATACCAACTGTATTCTGCAACCAATCAACCACGGACGTTAAGTCTCTGATTAACGGGGATTCTCGCATACATGAATGACCATCTACTGCTGTGACGCTAGTATTCAACGTCTTCGGTATTGCGAGAATTTTAAACAGATATCTCTATTCGACTCTCATCTTTCTGTTTACCGCACGGTAACAGAATTCTGTAATAGTCTCTTGCTGCATCGTATCTCGATAATGCGAATGATTTTTGCGGAATCTGAGTTTGTCCTCAAAATATCTTGTATTTGGAGGTGTGCAATTGTTCATTGTTCACCCCGGATTAGCAGATGTATTGAAAGACATCGCCTACTCCCACACCTGCCAGCTCTACTTCCAAACGTTCAGCCCATGAGAAGCAGTTCTTCAGGCGGCTCTCCCCTGTGTTTCATTACTGAAGAAACGCCCGCTTTCACTGCACACCGGACAGCAATGAAATGGCGGTTAGCGTTTTCAGTCATTTGTAAGCACAGGTTTAGAATCTTGAGATTCCTTCTCTCGATTCAGCTGGAAGACGTAGGTTGCATTCATTGCCTACCTTCGTCTTCAACGTCACATAGTGTTGTTTCTCCTTAAGCTGAGATTCAACGTCTATGAGATTTTCTTGCCGCCATCAGGGACCTCGGTCTTTTGAAGGCAATTGACTTTCGCCTTTTGAGCTTATGCATTAAGAGAATCATCGCCGCGCCGTCCGGCATCGGTGACTAACAAATATTTTATTTGTTTGGTCTCTCAGCATAACTCTTTAAAGGGCGAAGTCACGTGACTTACCCGGATGCTTGGACAACTTGGCCTCTAACTGATTCCGAACCAGTCAGTCGGCAGCTGTCAGAGCGCCCGAGTCAGTTATGAACTATGCTGTGGACTTAGTTCGGTTGTTCCAGAGCAATCATTACTTCGTCTTAATAGCTTGTCAGTATGAGTACTGTACATAACCAAAGTCGAGAAGAGGGATAGGTCATACGACTATGCCCTTCTTTTCGTCTTAGGTAACTGCATGACTTCTCTTGAGAAGTCAAGCACAAAGGGATGGGGATTTGTGACGCTTCGATTTCGTACCGATCTTCGTAGCGAAGACTCAGAACCCTTCGGTAACTGACGATTGGTTCGAGTCCTTCACAATACCCTCCCTAATGGACTTCACCGCCTCGATTCGAATGGCTATGCTGCTTTGTCCTGTGAAGGCGCGACGGAGCTGTCTGAAGAAACTTGACACCCGGGATGAGTGTGGACGCCTCTTCATCATTCTCTCGCGTTCCGCAAGAACTTCTCCGTGGCGCAGGTAATGAAGGCAGGCGCACCTGGTCCAACCCAGGACCGCATGCACCTCCTTTTCTACCTTCGGGATATTCCCGCCACAGTTCCGTTGGATCTTTTTCCTTGGGAAACCGTGGTGGCTTGCCTCAACACGTTGTGTAGTTAACCCAGAACCTCGCAGGCTGAAACAGCATCGAGTCCTGGTGTGACCGTAAGAATGGTATGAGGAATGAGTGTGTGACTGGCTCCTCTTCCATCTTTTTGTTCTTCCCTCTACCTCTGGGTAGAGGGACACGGTCGTCACCCTGCTGGGTAAGGACGAGATGCAGGTGAGCTACTCAATAGAGCACCATCCTATCCCTTTCAGTAGGGATAGGAGTAAATATCCACCACTTCCTCCAACAAGGGGGAGGAAGTGGATGCCAATTTGAGACAAACCCATCATTTTATGATTGTCTCTTGCAAACAGGAACAAGTTCTTGCTTGCTGGTACGAAGAGATACGCTTGCCTCTCTCTTAGTACTTGGCCCAGAGGTCTGACCATTGATCCTGCGGTGCACACCCCGATCAATCGGACAGAGGTTTGGATCCCTCCCTTGCTCTTACGACCAGGGAGGCACTCCAGGGTTGGACGAACACCAGTCTGTTCACCAAAAAGACTCAGATTCCTCCCACGAAGAAATGAGTCTTCCTATTGTTAAAGGACCGAGGGTTTGTATTACGTATCGGAACAAATGACAATTTGTCAAAAATTGCATTTTTCCTAACTATACAAACCTAAGGTCTTTTACATATAGTCCCACCTCTGGCACCCCTCACTCTGCAACTTTTTGCATGGGCCTAAAGCAACAAAAGTGATTCTTCACTCTCGGGCGCAGTGGGCGCTGCGCACGATCGGACAAGCAGTTAAGTACCGTTCTCCCCTTGTTCGAAGCTTACGACCGTCCCAGCTGCCGCTAGTTACCTTCCTATTGTTAAAGGACCTCAGGTTTGTATAGTTAGGAAAAATGCAATTTTCGACAAATTGTCATTTTAACTAAAAAAGATAAAAGAAAATGTCACTTTATTGGTTAGGCTAATCCATGCGACCGTGGGCTAATCATAAGAGAACTACCTATAAATACAAACCAAAATGAAAAATACAGATAAGTAGAAGTAACCTATAGGTAGTATAGGGTAAAACACCGCATGGTACAGGGGTGGACCATATACGATCAATGTGTACCACCCCAAAAAAAGTACATTAGGCTATAACCCGTCCTGACACTGGAGATGGGCATCAGTCGCGACTTCTTGTTGGTGAGAAACAGAGCTAAAGACCTTTACTCTCCTTTCGAAGTAAGTATTTTCTCCAAAGTTAGAAATTAAGGCCAAATTTTAAGTTGTTCCGATACGTAATACAAACCCTCAGTCCTTTAACAATAGGAAGGTAACTAGCGGCAGCTGGGACGGTCGTAAGCTTTGAACAAGGGGAGAACGGTAGTTAACTGCTTGTCCGATCGTGCGCGCGCCCGAGAGGTGAAGAATCACTTTTGCTTTCGGCCGCAGGGTGTGAAGGACGTGTTTTTCGTCATCGCTCTCTGCCCGCTTCATCGTCGTATGCTTTGTTTATATTGTGTTTTCTACTAATGGTTTGTTTGACTTGAAAATGAAACTGTAAGTACACTGTTTTCATTTTCATTACTTAATTATGAATCAACATGGAGCTATCGCCGTAGATGCGGCGATTTCCGCTCTTTTCATGAAATTGACTTGAATTATGTCTCAGTGCTGAGGGCGGGCGCGCTCGCGCCGAGTCATGTATTTTGGGCGAAAGTGTGTAATTGAAAGATGTAAGTACTCTTTTCATTATATTTTTGCCCTGTGCGTGCCGAGAGCGTGATTGCGCTCGGCACGAGCCTCTTATTTTGTATGAATAGAATGCAATGAAAGTGGATTCGCAATGCAGTATTCTTTTCATTTTCATTTATTTAATTGCATCAAATTTAATTTTGGATCAATTTCCGCTCTTACCCGGGAATTAATCCTTACGATTTATTTCTGTGAAAGTGAAATATCAAGTGCAGTATTCTGTTTCATTTTCATATATATTTTATGATAGCATCATATTATTATGGATCAAGTTTCCGCTCTTACCCGGGAATTGATCTTTCCCCCTTTAAGTTCTATGAAGTGAATCGCAAGTGCAGTTTGTTCCGACACGGCATACAAACCTTCGGTCCTTTTACAATAGGAAGGTACTAGCGGCAGCTGGATAGGTCGTAAGCTTTCGAACAAGGGGTTCGGTAGTTAACTGCTTGTCCGACAGGCGCGCGCGCGCGACTGAGAGGTAAACAAATCACTTTTGCTTTCGGCCTGCTGGCGTGTAGACGTGTATCATCGCTCTCTGCCCGCTTCATCGTCGTTGCTTTCGCATGGTTGTGTTTTTCTTTTTCTATTTATCTAGTGAAACTGAATTGTAAGTACAATCATTTCATCTTTATTTCCATTGAATTCAATTGTGAATTAAAGGATCTTGGTTTCTCCACGCCCTCCGATTACCCGAGTGCCGGGACTGAAGGGCGTAAGTGCGGGAATTCATTTTTCCCAGAAATGATCCTCGTATTGTGTATGCTCGGTGCCGAGGGCGGGAGAGCGCTCGCTCCGAGCTTATATTTTGGTTGAAAATGTGTAGATGAAAATCGTAAGTAAGTGCCCTTTTCATTTATATTTTTTTGACCTGTATGCTCGTTGCCGAGCGAATGCGCTCGGCACGAAAACTTATTCTGTATGGAAGTGGAATCGCAAGTACCAGTATTCTTTTTCATTTTCATATATTTATTTTGATTGTAGCAATACTCATTTTGGATCAGTTTCCGCTCTTACCCGGAAATTGACCCTTTCCCCTTTTTATTTGAATGAAGTGAAATCGCAAGTGCAGTTCTTTTTCATTTTCATATTTTATTGAGATTGCATTATTTACTTGGATCAATTTTCCGCTATTTTCCCGGGAATTTGATCCTTCCCCTTTTTATTTTGTATGAAGTGAAATCGCAAGCGCAGTATTCTTTTTCATTTTCATATATTATTTTGATTGCATCAATTCATTATGGATCAAGGTTCCGTTCATATTCGGGAATGGATCCTTTTACCCTTGCGCTCGGTACCGAGGGCGCAAATGCGCTCGATCCGAGCCCTTATTCATTGTGAAGTGAATCGTAATGCAAGATTCTTTTTCATTTTATTCCTTTTATTATTGATTGCATCAATATTTATTTGTTCAAGTTCCGCTCAGTCCAGGGAATTGATCCTTATGCCCTTGCATCAGGCACGATTGCTCTCGGGGCTCTTATTATTATTGTTGGGTACATGGGTG
>NC_087217.1:22026317-22048817 GCF_015104395.2 Macrobrachium nipponense
ACGATTCTCAGGATGAAAGCCGAAAGGGCTACCATAAAAGGTAAGGATGGTGAAAGTGACTTTAGTGAAGTGAGTGTCCCCAGTGTGGTGGAGGGGGCGTCTGACCGTCTCTGCGACGCTCCCAGGCCTAGACCTCTTCCAAGCTCCCAAGCCCAGAGGAGAAGGAAAGTCGAAAGCCGTACGGAGGTTGTGGAGAATTCCCACCCCCGGTCAGGCGTCCCTTCAGCAGGTGCTGTGTATAGACAGCCTGCTCAGTGGACCGCTATCGAAAAAAGCGTTCCTCAGAGAGTGCTTCTCTCGTCCGCTTCTCCCTCTCCTAAACGAGGGTGGAAGGATCTGGACTTGTCCAGGCCCCTGAAAAGGCACTGGAGAGATCCTGGTTTGGATTCAAGCCCGGAACGCTTTTCGGAAGAAGAACCTCCTTCTATTCAAGAAGGCGAAGAGGGTTTGCGCCGTCCCAGGATGGGGGCAACACGCCTTCGAGGTCTACCTCTCCCGTTCAAGAAGACGCAGGAGAAAGCGTCCAAAAGGATCATTTTGGCGGTTACAGCCAGGCGCGAGACGCCAGCCAAGCGCGGAGGCGCCAGACAGGCGCGAGGCGCCAGCCAAGTACGAAGAGCCAGTCAAGCATACGGAGCTCTTTTACACTCTCTTTAGCCCCTCTCCTATTAGGAGTTTGTCCCCAGTAGAGAGAATTGTTGGACAAGAAGACCCGGACCGGACGAAGTGGTCTCTCCTACTGATGCCGATTATGGAAGAGGAATCAGAGGACGAGTCTCACAGAAGGAAGGACTGTCGAACTACAAAGTCTTGACAGCTCTCCTTCTCCAGGAATACGGAGACGCATTGATCCCTGCCGCTCCTCCTTCGCCTCGTTCACTGTTTTCATGCTCGAAGACTCCGAAATCGTCGGCTTTCGTGAAGATGAGACCGACGATTTCTATGAAGAGAGCTCTGCAATCGCTGGATAACTGGATGCTTACTAAGAAGGAGCTAGTAAGGACAGTCTTTTGCATGTCCTCCCCCTAGACTGACCGGCAAGAGAGGCATTTGGTACCAGACTGGGGAGAATATGGGTCTCACTCTCCCTGCTTCAGCTGAAGCTGACTTTTCCAGTCTGGTAGACGCATCCAGGAGACATAGCCTTCACACGGCTAAGATTACTTGGGGCCTTTCAGAGTTGGATCATCTCCTCAAGGGACTTTTTCACATTCTAGAAGTCTTTAACTTCCTAGATTGGGCCCTTGGGGTGATGTCCAAGAAGGCTCATGCCCCTGAAGGGCTAGAACCGGATGTACTCCTAGCAATTCTGTCATGTATTGACAAGGCGGTGCAAGACGGCTCAGGGGAAGTTTTCTTCCTTGTTTGGAGCAGGGTCTCTTGAAGAAGAGATCTGTGTTTAGCGCTTTCTTGACGAAAGCAGTATCACACTCACAAAGAGCAGCTTTGTTATTCGCCCCTAGGTCTGATTTTCTGTTCCCGTCACAGTTGGTGAAGGATATTCCCGATCGCTGACGGAGAAAGCGACTCAAGATCTTCTCCTGCAATCGTCCAGGAAGAAGAGACCAGTAATGGTGGGTGAAAAGAAAGTGGCGTCTACTCCTGTTCGGCCCTTTCGAGGCGGCCCTCCAACTAGAGTTACCGCTAAAAGGAAAACGACCGAGAAGAGAGGTCGAGCCTCGTTCCGCCCCTTTAAAAGGGGAAAGTGAAGTGGCGCTCCTCCAAACACCAGTAGGTGCCAGGCTCCGGGGATTGCGGAAGCCTGGACTCGCATCGACACAGATCCTTGGTCGATGTCGGTTCTTCAGAGGGATCTCATTCCTTTCCTGGACAATCCTCCCCTGACGTCAACTCCGAGGGAATTGTCCGCCAATTACAAGGACCCTGTGTTGAAAGATACTCTTCAACAAATGGTGGATCAGATGTGGGACAAGAGAGCTATAGAACTTGTGCTGGATCAAAGCTCCCCGGGTTTTACAATCGTCTTTTCTTGGTTGCGAAAGCCTCGGGGGGATAGGAGACCAGTTCTGGATGTCAGCGCTCTGAACAAGTTTGTTCAAAAAACAGAAGTTCTCCATGGAAACCTCTGCTTCAGTCCTGGCGGCTCTTCGCCAAGGGGATTGGATGGTGTCTCTGGATCTCCAGGACGCATATTTTCACGTCCCCGATCCATCCTTCGTCGAAGAAGTACCTCCGTTTCATGACGGGGGGAAGGATCTTCCAATTCAGAGCCTTGTGCTTCGGCCTGTCGACGGCGCCTCAGGTTTTCACGAACCTTTTGAAAATGTGGCGAGATGGCTTCATCTGAAAGGAATCAGTATATCTCTTTATCTAGACGACTGGCTTATCAGAGCAAAGTCAGAGGAACAGTGTTTGGAGGACCTGAATGTGACACTAAACCTTATAAAGACTTTAGGATTACTCGTGAACCTCGAGAAGTCCCAACTGATCCCCAGCCAGAACTTGGTCTACTGGGGAATTCGGATGGATTCTCGGGGTTTCGAGTATTTCCTTCTCAAGAGAGACTAGCGAGAGGTTTAGAAAAAGTCTCTCTCTTCCTAAGGAAGGAACGGACTTCGGCGAGGGAATGGTTAGCCTTTTAGGGACCCTTTCCTCGCTCGAACAGTTCTTTCACCTAGGAAGAACTTCATCTCCGTCCTCTTCAGTTCTTCCTCAGAAGTTCGTGGAACATGAAGACAGGACTACTCTCGGACTTTTTCCATTCCAGATCTGATAAAACGACATCTAGAATGGTGGTTACTCCCACTGAGGGAAAACAAAGGTACTTCCCTGGAAATACAGAGCCCAAACCTTGTATTGTTTTCCGACGCGTCGGAAAAAGGTTGGGGAGCAACTTTGGGAAAGAGAGAAGTGTCAGGCACTTGGAATGCTCTTCAAGTGTCCTGGCACATAAACTGCAAAGAACTGCTAGCTGTACACCTAGCTCTAAAGAGCTTCGAACCGTTAGTTTGCAACAAAATAGTCAAGTGAATGCGGACAATACAACCGCTCTAGCATACATTCGGAAGCAAGGAGGTACTCACTCGTATGCCCTTTACGAACTCACGAGAGAACTTCTGTTGTGGACATCCCAGAGGAACATCTCTCGATCTTGACCGAGGGTTCGTTCAGGGAGTTGAAGGGAACGTACGAGCGGACAGGCTGAGCAGGAGGAACCAGGAGGTCCTTCATACCGAGTGGACCCACCATCAGAAGTTTGCCTCAAGCTCTGGTCTCTTTGGGGGAACTCCTCATGTCGACCTCTTTGCCACGTTCCTCTCGAGGAGACTGGAAGTCTTCTTTGTCAGTGGTAGAAGATCCCAGAGCTCTAGCAGTAGACGCCTTCCTACTAGATTGGTCTCAGGTAGACGTTACGCATTTTCCCCCATTCAAGATTCTGGGGCAAGTACTCAGGAATTGTGACTTCAAAGGGGACAAGAATGACCCTGATAGCCCCTTTTGGCCAGCTCAAGAAGGTGGTTTCCAGAGGTACTGGAGTGGATAGTAGACTTCCCCAGATCCCTTCCACAAAGGAGGGATCTTCTCAGACACCACTTCGAGAGGTTTCATCAAAACCTCCCCGCTCTCGCTCTGACTGCCTTTCGACTATCGAAAGACTTGTCAGAGCGAGAGGCTTTTCTAGTAAAGCAGCAAGCTCGATCGCTAGAGCCGGAGAACTTCCACTAATCCGGGTTTATCATCCAAGTGGGAAGTTTTTAGAAGGTGGTGTAAGTCAAAGAAGTTGTCCTCCTCTCAGTACCTCTGTAGCAGAAATAGCTGATTTTCTGTGATTCTGAGGGAAGAGTCGCAGCTCTCCGTAGCCACGATAAAGGGCTATAGGAGTATGCTATCGGCCGTCTTTAGGAATAGAGGCCTAGATTTGGGAAACAATAAGGATCTGCATGATCTGATTAGGTCATTTGAGACCAAGAAGTATAGAATGACTTCTCCCCCTAACTGGAATCTAGACGTAGTACTGAAGTTCTTGACTTCAGAGAGATTTGAACCCCTACATTTGGCCTCGTTCGTGATATAACGAGAAAATGTTTATTCCTTTTGTCACTGGCAACGGCAAAAAGGGTTAGCGAACTGCACGCCCTTAGTGACAAAGGTTCGGGTTCAATATAGATTCAGCCATCTGTTCTTTCAAGGAATTATTCTTAGCGAAGAATGAAAATCCTTCGAAACCCTGGCCGAGAACTTCGAAGTAAAAGGATTATCGGGTCTCGTCGGCAGGGAACCGGAGAGGTCTCTTTGCCCAGTAAGGGCATTAAAGTTTTACTTAAAGAAAAAAAGGAACAGTTGGGAGGTTCTAGACAAGGCCTGTGGTGCTCAGTGAAGGATCCATCAAGACCTATGTCTAAGAATGCATTAGCCTTTTTTGTCAGGAACGTAATTATGGACGCTCATAAGGCTTGCACGGACGATTCCTTAAAAAAACTCCTAAGAGTAAGAGCTCATGGAAGTGAGAGCAGTGGCAACGTCTCTCTCTTTTCAGAGAAAATATGTCGCTGAAGAATATCTTGGAAGCGACATATTGGAGATGTAATTCTGTGTTTGCGGCTCACTATTTGAAGGACGTGCGTGTGACCTATGAAAAATGTTTTTCATTAGGTCCTTTTGTGTCTGCGGGCACAATCCTGGGTACAGGAGCTTACAACAATCCTTAAATATAGATAGTTCTAGACTTTCTTCTGAACAAGTGCAGTTGTCGCACAAGCGTCCAGTCACTTCAGTTCAGTAAGGAACTCTTGTGATATCTAATAGAAACCTAAATATAGATATGTTTTTCTAGACTTTCTTCTGAACAAGTGCAGTTGTCGCACAAGCGTCCAGTCACTTCAGTTCAGTAAGGAAACTCTTGTGATATCTTGTAATAGAAAATTTTTTTTTAAATTATTGTGTACTTGTGCATTGTGGTTTGAGTTACGGTTGTTGCGAAGAGTTGGGGATAACTCTGAGCAATTTTTAATACTACATGGTGGTTAGGATCAGGTGGTCGGGATTGATTGTTTGCTCCTTAATAAGGTGTGTTGTCATGTAAGTGGATCAGCACCCATTGACAAAGTCCTTTCAGGCTCTGCCGAGTAAGTGGATAAGACCCCTTCGGCAGACCCCACCCACAGAATTCTTGGCCATAGATCACATATCTCGCTAAAGTTTCTTGAGGTGGATGCAGACTACGGGGAAAACACCCACGGAGTCTACCACCTATCAGGTAGGAACAAGGTTTTTAATTTATACCTACAACAGATGTTGTTTACCTGTCTACTAGTAGTAGCTGTCTCTTACCCTCCACCGAAGGTGCCAATCAGCTATGTATATATCTGACAGGTAAGTTGATTGTATGAAAATGATATTGTTATAATACAATAAAGTTTCATACATACTTACCTGGGCAGATATATACGATTAGGGCCCACCCAGCCTCCCCGCAAGGAGACAGGTGGAAGATGAAAATATCTGATAGAAAACGGAATGGTTCCTAGTCCTGCCACCCAGGGCAGGCCGGTAGATCACCTGACCTACCTGTAGCGTTGTAGCGAGTGGCTAGCCGAAATTTGAATTTCATGTCAAAGGGGACGACGGAGTCTTAGCTATGTATATATCTGCCAGGTAAGTATGTATGAAACTTTATTGTATTATAACAATATCATTTTCTTGAACTAGAGGTTAGATTAGGCTAACATACCCCTTTCTTCGGATCGGCGATTAGCCTAATTTTCTGTTTGCTTAGCTTCGTGTTCCCTGTGTTAGCCTAGCTTTAAGATATTGCTTAATTGTTTTTATTATTTGATTGATTATTATAAGTAATCCTATATATATCAGTGATATTGATGTTGTTCCGACGGTTCTTCCCCACCTCGTGTCTTTCACCTGGCTGGAAAGACCACCGGTGATCGCGGTGAGCCACCCGGTTACGGGGTCCCCCTCCCGTCCCCCCATTCCCCCCCTCCATACATTGCCATCCACGTTGATGGGTGATGACTCGTTTCTCACAGCTAGCGTCCGAGTCTCCATGAGAGGGGGTGACTGGTGGGGATCTCCCCTCCCCTACTGGTGTTCTCACTCGTCATGTGCCTTGGGGGCTCGCGACCTCCTCCCCCGTTCTTCTCTGTCCTTAACTGGCCGCTCAGGGGGAGGGCTCCCCTACCCCACGTTCTTCCCTACCCTTTCCCCCCCAGTTCAGTCCGCAGGGTGTCTATCCGACGTACCGAACAGAGAGAGGGGGGGAGGGAACCACTGGGTTTCCTATCCACTTAGGATAGTTCACACGAGCACTTACTTATATAATGGGTTTTTATTTTGTTTTTATTTTGTTTTATTTAATGTTTAGAATCTTTTGCGTTACTCCGGGGTTTTTTTTATTTCCGCCTCTCGTACTATCCCTTGCTTCGTTAGAAGTTTGACATTGCTCACTCAATATTAATTAACTCCGGGCCATACGGAGAACTCCGGGCCCTACGGAGTTTATTTTTAATCATATAACAAGTGAGCTTAGGCGGAGGCAGAGACTTTCTTCCCCCCTCGTAACTTTTCTACGTAATATTCATACGTAGATCTCTATCCGTCGGTCCTACTCCGGCACCCACGGATATTTTGCATATTATACCACCGGAGGTTGTCATTGGTACTCATGTATCCTTTGACTTACAGATGTTGTGCCAGGAGATTGGGTGCAATGCCATCCTCCAAGACCATGCGGCCATAATAGTATGCCTTCTCATGCAGGATGTGCAGTGAAAGTGGAGGATTTTATCGTTTGGCATCATGAAGCTTGCCAAACCTGCTACTTGCTAGTAGGAGATGCCTCACTAGTAGTAAGTTTCTTAGCACTTTCTTCATTCATTCGTCACCTGGAATACTTGTTATTATTATATACCTTTCACATATGAGACACATATTCATATAATCTAACTCTAGACCCTTTTTTACAGGGTTCTGATGAAGAAAAGAAGAAAGCTTTGTCGACTCTCAAAGCTTGGGTAGGGGGTTTTGGCCAGAATTCGAAGGGCCGCCCCTACATTCTTACCCAGGATATGGCGGACCTAGTATTCCAGGAGCCAAGAAAGGATCAGTGGTGGGGGACCCGATAACGGCCGCCCCTTTGCTGGCCGACCTTCAAGTCATGATCTCCCTTCAGGAGGGGGATTTCCCAGAGGACGTTGCAGAAGACGTTGCGGCAATGAACCTCGACGTCGAACCCATGGCTATTGACTCCATGGGTACAGGTAAGGGTGTAGTAGGGGCAGCTTCTGTGGGTTCTCAGGGCCCTTTCCTGAATTCCCTTTCTCCATCACCTTCTACTGATCCTTCTACTTCCACTTCTTTCCGGGGCTTCACTGAAGAGCAGCGGTCTGTCCGCCCTAAGGCTACTTCAGTGATCCCCAAGGCTAAGATGACCGAGGAGCTTAAAAAAGTCTCTCCCCAAGAAATCGGTCATCCTGACAGACACTGTAACTCCGGCTCACCACCCCGGATCAGTTAGGTCAAGGGAGGCCTCTTCGTCTGCGTCGAGGTCCCCCAAACATAGATCACGTAAGGATCGGGCTCAAGTCCCTCTTTTTGATCCCGAATCCTTTTCGGCTAATATTCTGGAGCAGGTGGGAGTGATCGTAGGGGCCTTGGTTGACAACAAGGTCGGCTCGGTGCTCTCCCAGCTCTCCAGTTCTGTTACGTCTTCCGGCCAGTCGATCCAATCGCTGGCGGAACGGCTGGCCGCTCAGGAGAATGCCATCGCCGGGATTCAAACCTCGATCGCGGCAGGTTCCCCCTAACTGTGCCACCTTCTCCTCTTCCAATGCCAGATTCCAGCCAACTGCCGGAATTCAAGGCGGCCAACCCTTGGAGGATTGCTTCATATGCCCCGTTTGTCAACGGAATGTTGACAATCGAAGGCATAGGAACTCGAAGGCGTGAGGACTTCGAGTTCCACCCCAGGGACCTTCAACCACCATTCATTGGCTACGTCCGACTAACGGAAGCAGCGATGATGAGAGAGGACAAGGTTCCCAAGGAAACAGTGATCCTTCCGAGGGAACAGGCACAGCAGACTCTAATGAGAAGTCTGGAGGAATGGGGGTGTGAAAACACCCGCATTACTGCCTTTAGAAGTCCTTTCACCATTTTTACTCCGGTGGAAGGGACTCCGCTACCACTGACCCTTAAGGTAGTGGAAGCAACCTTTCAGGCCGCCCTGAAAGACAAGCCCCTGCCTCAACTACGAGAGACGGAACCCACCTCTCTCTTAGTCCCAGGCTCCGAGACGTACTTCGAGGGGGCAGTTCCTACTTTCTCAGTAGGAAAACTAAAGGCGGACTGTGCCACCTCTCTCTTTAGTGAGAGACTCCCCAGGTTGTCGGACTCCCTCATCCAGATGGAGTACGAACGCCCGGACTAGGCTCGCGAGATCCCTTTCCTCCATGACTATGGCGGAGATGACGGCTCTTGTATACCAACAAGAGCCGTTGTTTAAAGTTTTGGCTAAAGGTCTGCTGCACACCATGCAGTGTGACCTTTACGACTTCCTCATAGCCAGGAGGAATTGTAGGAAGCACGTTCTGGCGGAAGCTACTATCCGCCATGAACCGAATAAACTGATTGCTTCCTCAATTTGGGGAACGGACCTCTTTCCAGCACCAGTAGTAGCAGAAGTCCTTCATGAGGCTTCTAAGGTTAACCAGTGCCTCAAAGTCAGGTGGGGACTGGTAGCAAAGCGGAGGCAGGAATCTTCTGGTCCTAACCCAAGGAACAAGAAGAAACCAAGGAAGTTCTCTCCCTTCCAGCCTTCTCAGCAGACGTTGGTTCAGGCAGTCCCAGCATCACAAGGGCAACCATCGTCAAAGGGTCAACAACAATACCTTGTTCTGACCCCTCAGTCCCAGCAATCTCAACCCTCTACTTCCTTTGCTGTCTCGCCAGCCTACAATTCCAACTATGAAAGCCAGAACTTTCAGGCTTTCAATAGGTTTGCGAGAGGTAGCAGAGCAAGAGGTGCCTCTCGATTCAGAGGATCCGGCAGGGCTGCTAACAGAGGAAGAGGTTTCCGAGGAGCAAGAGGTGGCCGCCCCTCGGCAAACCAGCAGTGAGAGTCCCAAGGTAGGAGGGAGGCTGTACCTCTTCCGCCAGCGGTGGGGGTTCAGCCCTTGGGCTCAAAGTATAGTAACAAAAGGACTAGGTTGGAGTTGGCTAGAGGGCCCTCCTCCAACCAACAGATTCTATCAAGCACCAACAACGGAATTGGTAGAGTATACCGAAGACCTCCTTCTCAAAGGAGTAGTCTCAAGAGTCAACAGTTTAAAATTTCAAGGACGCTTGTTCAGCGTGCCAAAGAAAGACTCGGTAAACCGAAGAATCATCTTGAGCTTGTCCCATCTGAACTTATTCATTCATTGCGACAAGTTCAGGATGCTGACCGTTTCGCAGGTACGGACCTTACTTCCCTGTGGGCCGTCACAACCTCTATAGATCTTACAGATGCCTACTATCATGTTTTCCCATAGCCAGACACTTCCGGGTCCTTTCCTAGGCTTCAAACTAGGCAACAGATCCTACTCCTTCAAGGTAATGCCATTCGGGCTCAACATAGCCCCCAGGATCTTCACCAAATTGGCGGAAGCAGTAGTGCAAGAGCTAAGGAAACAGGGAATAATGTTAGTGGCTTATCTGGACGATTGGCTTATTTGGGCAAAGAACCCCAAAGAATGCAAAGAAGCAACGGTCAAAGTGATCAAATTCCTGGAACATTTAGGTTTTCAAATAAACAAAACCAAGTCCAGACTAACACCGGAATCTCTATTCCAGTGGTTAGGCCTTCAGTGGGACTTACAGTCGCGCACACTATCAATTCCGTCGTCGAAAAGGAAAGAAATTGCAAGAGCTACAAAACAATTTCTTAAACGACAACAAACATCCCTGAGGTGCCAGGAGAGGATCCTGGGCTCACTCCAGTTTGCATCAGTCACAGACGTTCTGATCAGGCCCAAACTCAAAGATATAAACAGAGTATGGCGCTCAAGAGCGAATTGCAGATCACGGGACAAACTAGCCTCTATCCCAGCGATCTTACGGAAACGTCTCCGCCCCTGGACGGAGACAAAGAATCTTTCAAAAGCAATTCTTCTACAGTTTCCCCCTCCATCATTAGTGATCCACACAGACGCCTCACTAACAGGGTGGGGAGGATACTCCCAGTACGAAAAAGTTCAAGGAACTTGGTCGTTAACATTCCGCCAGCTACATATCAATGTACTGGAGGCCATGGCAGTATTCCTCACACTGAACGGCTCCGTCCGCCCAAGAACTCACATTTCAAATTAGTTCTGGACAGTGCAGTAGTAGTACACTGCATCAACAGGGGCGGATCAAGTCAAGCCACTTGAACCATGTCATGATAGCCATCTTTTCTCTGGCAAACAAAAACAAATGGCACCTGTCAGCCACTCACCTGGCAGGAGTCAAGAACGTAGTAGCAGACGCTCTATCGCGCTCCGCTCCGTTGGAATCGGAGTGGACACTGGACAGGAGTTCATTCAATTGGATCAGTCTACAAGTCCCCGGACTCCAAGTAGACCTCTTCGCCACGAAGTCAAACCACAAACTCCCTTGTTACGTGGCACCCAACCTCGATCCTCTAGCATACGTTACGGATGCAATGATCCTCGATTGGAACGAATGGAAGAATATTTACCTCTTCCCTCCGTGAACCTTCTCATGAAAGTTTTAGACAAACTCAGGACATTCAAAGGCCAAGTAGCTCTAGTAGCTCCCAACTGGCCCAAGAGCAATTGGTTCCCTCTACTCCTAGAGTTGAGACTCCGACCACTACGGATTCCCAACCCCAAACTAACCCAGTTAGTGCAAACTCAGACTGTGTCCGCTTCCTCAAGAATTCAGAAAACCCTAACTTTATGGATTTTCTGAAATTCGCAGCCATGAGGAATGCAGAAATTGATCCCCAGAATATCTCATTCTTGGAATCATAAAAGAGAATCTACTCTCCGGCAATATGATTCATCTGTCAAGAAACTAGCAGAGTTCCTTAAGTTGTCAAATTCTCAAGTCATGACAACGAACCTAGCCATAACTTTCTTCAGATCATTGTTTGAGAAAGGCTTAGCAGCAAGCACTATCACTACGACCAAATCAGCTCTTAAAAAGATCTTCCAATTTGGTTTTAGCATAGACCTTACGGATTCGTACTTTACGTCCATACCAAAAGCTTGTGCTAGATTAAGACCATCAACGAGACCTAAATCAGTCTCTTGGTTCCTAAATGATGTCCTCAAACTGGCCTCGGACATTAACAATGACTCTTGCAATTATATATCCCTCCTGAGGAAAACCCTATTCTTATTAAGTTTAGCCTCCGGAGCTAGAATATCAGAACTGTCAGCCTTATCAAGGGAACCAGGCCACATTGAGTTCCTCCCCTCAGGGGAAGTCCTCTTATCCCCAGATCGCCATTTTCTAGCCAAAAATGAAGACCCACAGGACAGATAGTCCTCGTGGAAAATCCTACCACTACCTCAAGACATTTCCCTTTGTCCTGTCAACTCATTAAGAGCCTACCTAAGCAGAACAACTCTGAAATCTTCAGGCCCATTGTTCATTAGGAAGGAAGGTGGTACATTATCCCTAAAAGGGATCAGGCAACAAATTTTATACTTCATTAAACAGGCCAATCCAGAGTCCTTTCCTCGGGCCCACGATGTTAGGGCGGTGGCCACATCTATTAATTATTTCCAACACTTGAATTTTGACAATCTTAAGAAGTAGACAGGCTGGAAATCTCCGACAGTTTTCAAACGGCACTACCTAAAACCCTTAGAAGCCCTCAAATTTCCAGCAGTGGCAGCTGGAAACAGTTTCTCCTGATTCTTAATTTTTACTATAACTTCTTGTAGCCTTCCCTTCTACCTGCCCCATTGCACCCTTACTTAGTTAGTCGCCTCCATGTATTGGGTTACCTTGAGTTTTGCTTTTGTTCATCATTCTAATTGGATTCAGTTCCATTCTTTTGTATATATCAACTTATAATCCTGTCTTTGCCTAACCTGTATTTTTATTGTTTGTTGTTAGGCTAACTAATTTTAAGTTATAACCCGTGTTTTAGGGCTTATACTTCCCTTAGGGTAAGACTGTAATTTTAGTTGATTATTATACTATTAACCTTACAAGTGTTTAACTTTACCTTCTTAATTTATCTGTACTGTTCCTCAAGCTTGGTGTTTAGCATTCTCTGGTACTATTTCACAGGCCGACACAGGTCAAGCCCAGAAAAGGGATTTTGACGAAGGAAAAATCTATTTCTGGGCAACGACCTGTGTCGCCCTGTGAAACCCCACCCAGTAGTTAGATTATCCTCACCCAGCTTACCCCAAGCTTGGAGGCTATCTTCAGGAATGACGTCTCTGGCGTCGGAGGCGCTCACGGTAGTAGTAGACCGGAAGCTGTAGCACGGCTCCTCCGTAGTTCGGGGTTTTGTCGAAGGAAGAAGCTAAAAAATGGCAAGGGACCTCTGGTAGTGATTCCACTCGCTCCTTACTATACCGACACTTCTATAAGAAGTGAGCGAGCCATTTATCTTGGCATTATATTGTTTCTTTTTTCTCTAGGATGAATAGCAATATTTATTCCTCAGAAATAGTATCAAAGGAACCATTTCACAGGGCGACACAGGTCGTTGCCCAGAAATAGATTTTTCCTTCGTCAAAATCCCTTTTTTACTCACACAATTCAGATACATGAGATAAAATTATAAAAATGACCATACACACAGTACAGTAGCATGTTAATCTACTTTTCCGTTTGTCTATTTTTCTGTACACAGCTTTACATTTTTCTGTATGAAACTTTCCATATTGCAGTACACTTCCTGAACATCTGAATTAGCCCTGGTCACTGATCAGTGCTAATTCAGGTGTTCAGGTAAGTATTTCTATATTAGTTTTATCCCTGAAACTTAATTTTTTTTTAAATTGGCCAACCTTAAAGTTTGCCTGCTCTCGGAGTGTCTAATGTATGTTTTAGCCTGGCCTGTAAAAGTTAAGGGGTTTGCTTGAAAAACTTGTTTTATATTTTAAAATATTGCCCTTATCTCATATTTCTTCCCTAAGTTTGTAAAGTGCACTGAATAAAGACCTATTTTAAAAAATACCGTATTGCTCATATCTCATATTCCTTCCCCTATTTTATAAAGTGCACCAAATGAATTTTAACTGCTTTCAGGTATTGTGCAGACCTTTTGGCCCCTGTAGACATCTTGTCATTTTTGGGTGAAGAAAAGGAGTCAGGGGATATATTTGAGAGAAGGTAGGATTTCTTTAGTAAAAGGCTGCATTTGATAAAATGTTTGCGTTACATAAAAATTTGGTTGTATCGTTGAATTTTGATATAGTACTGTTGCCTATACATATTGTTTATAACATTAATTCTCAGAGAATTGAAAATGTTTATGATTGCTCTGTAGCTGAAAAGAAATGAAAGTTTCTAACCTGCATGGAGTATTCCATACATTAGTCTGCTAATGTAAGTATTATAACTAATTATGTTTCAGGCACTTGTTATTATAAGTTCTTGGTGTGACTACTTTTGAGGATTTATCCCATCGCCACCTCGCCATGGGAGTTCGTACGGATACTATTGGTCTAGGAAGACTATGATAATCAAGGAGAATATCAGTGTATTGCACTACTGTAAATGTTTCAAATATGTTACTAGCTATAGATTTTTACAAAATGTTATGTTTGGTTCACTCGGGTGGGTATAACCTATCAATTGCAAAATTTGTGTAGATATTTGCAAATATTTCAATGAGAAGGTCTGGAGGTCCACCACTAGTCGTTCTGCCTAGCATGGCAAGGACAGTCAAGTAAAAATATTTGAAAGAGAAGATGACTTACATATATGTTGCATGGGTATAATATAAGGTTTGACAAAAAGGGAAGGTTTGGATATTGCATAAAAAAATAGAAGAGACAGATTTTGTTGCTTCCTTTGCAGTGGTTATCATGAAAGCAGGTTGAGATGTTTTGAGATAAAGAAATTGCATTTAATATGTTTTGTTATAAAGAAATATCCCAAGTCTAGAGATGTTTGTGAAAAAGAGAAGATGATGATTACATGAAATTCGTAATTCCTTATGTTATGGAGAAATGGCCTTTACTGGTCAAAGTCAAGTACCAAAGTCCTCAGCAGTGGACGCTGAGGATTTTAAGAGTGGTCTTGCAGCTACTTCTGGAGAGACAGCCACAGAAAAATTAAAGTTGGGTCATTCCCGTGTAAATGAAGAGAAATCTGTGCCAGTCAGTACCACTCAGGTAGCTCCCAAAACAGGAGTTCCTTCAGTTTTGAAATACCTGTTAATTAGTAAAAGGGTATATGATCTGTATGATGTACCTAATAAGGTGGGTGAATCAGAAGGGATTATTGCTGGGGATTCTAGGGAAAGAAAAGGTTGTTCTGGCAATGAAATTACAGGGGATACTGGTGAAGTGGTTGACACAGGTTTGCAAACTTCAAAATCCCCAAAAGTTACAGAAGCAATTGAGGATGTTAGCAATAGTTCAACTGATAGAAAATATGAATGTAAATTGTGTTTGAGTGTATTGAAGAACAGACTATTATTTTGGCAACACTTGCATGAGCATTCACAGGAAGTTCCTTATACATGCAAAAATTGTTTGGAAAATTTTGATAATGAAAAGGTATTGAAAATTCATTATATGCATAGATGTGGCTGTGCTGCTTGTGGGAAACAAATACGAGGAAGCCATGCAGGTCCTCATGCCAAAGGGTGCCGTTTGGGTAACCCTTTCTTGTGTACGGGTTGTAGCAATAGGTTCCCGTCTTCTGACGTTTTCAGAAAACATTTAAGATCTCATATTAATAAGGAGAACTCATACATATGCAAAGAGTGTGGGGAGATATTTCTTTGTAAATCTGATGCAAGGAAACATGAATTTCTAAAAAACAATTGTTCAGGTCCAGTTATCCAGGCTTTTACAAGTGAGGCTGATATATTCAAATTTGATTTTCCTGATGAAGAAAGAGAAGAGGTAATGCCATTGTCTCCTGTAAATATTGAGAGTGAGTTTAATTCCAGTGCTTTGGATCCATTGGCAATTGACAAAGAAGAATCCAGTGCTTTTGGATCCATTGGGTATTGACAAAGAAGAATCCAGTGCTTTGGATCCATTGGCAAATTGACAAAGGAAGAATCCAGTGTTTGGATTCCATCATTGGCAATTGACAAAGAAGAATCCAGTGCATTGGATCCATTGGCAATTGACAAAGAAGAATCCAGTGCTTTGGATCCATTGGCAATTGACAAAGAAGAATCCAGTGCTTTCGATCCATTGGCAGTTGACAAAGAAGAATCTAGTGCTTTGGATCCGTTGGCAGTTGACAAAGAAGAATCAAGTGCTTTGGATCCATTGACAATTGACAAAGAAGAATCCAGTGCTTTGGATCCATTGGCAATTGACAAAGTAGAATCTAGTGCTTTAGATCCATTGGCAATAGACAAAGAACCATTATGTGGAGGAAGAAAGTCAGTAACTGATACTGCATTTACAATGGATGAGCAAGAGAGTAATTTTACTGAAAAGACTGATGAATTAGATCATATTAGTTCCTCCCTTAATCACGATGAAAGCAAGTTAGAGTTCATGGAACACATGGAATGCCATACTACTCGTGCACAGTGTGAGAAATGTCCAGAGCTGATATATAATAAAGGAAAGAGAGATGATCATTTGAAAATTCACTCTTCCTCAGGCCACAGGGAAATGGTCTTAACTGGTCAAAGTAAGGCTCCAGAGTCTCATGCAGTGAAAGGTAGGGATTTTTTGAGTGGTCATGCAGATATTTTTGGAAAAACAGTCTCCAAAAAATATAAATTGGGCCATTTACATACAAGCAAAGAAAAATCTGTGCTGGTCAACTCTGCTGTGATAGGTCCCAAAACTTCAGGTCCTCTAAGACTGATCATTGGTGAAAAGGGTGTTGATCAGCATAACGTACCTTATGGTAGTTGTGTTTTGCTAAAGGTAATTGGTGGAGGTTCTGAGAAAGCAAAAGTTTATCCTGACCGTGGAATTACTGTGAATACTAGTGAAACTTTAGACACAGGCTTGCGAGAGCTTGATACACCACATTTAAAGGCAAGTATTAAGGATATGACTGAAAATAAAGAGGTCTCAGGTCAACAACAAGCCAGTAGAATCGACGGTAACAAAGGTATAGATGTTATGTGCCATGTATGCACTTCAGTTGTGACTATTGAAAAAATGTTGAATATGCATCTTCTGTTTGGTCAACTCAAATGTAAGAACTGCAAGGTAAAAATAGCTTCTTGTGATATGATGAAAATATTTTTTTATGGAAATTCCATTTGTAGAGGAACCAAACAGAAAGGAAAAGGAAAACATGATTTTACAGTTTGGTGCAGTGATGTTGTCGAGTATACACTTGCTCATTTGAAGAGGGCTTTAATGATCAAAAATGTTTGTGAGAATGGTAGAAACATTCCTGTATTTGATGATGATTTATACAGTGAATTTCAAGATTATGTTGGAAAACTTGCAGTCTTGAGAAAATACCGTCCTTGGATTTCAGCTTTGCGCTATTGTGATCAGTACATCTTTTCACAGATGTCAGGAAAAACTTACTCAGTAACTAACACTAATACACATCCTACTGATTCTGTAAGAGATAATAGTAATACAAAAGCAGATTTGCTCAGTATTCAAGACGGTCGTTCGTTAGGATCGATTTGTAAGAAAAATGAAACTGAAAGAGATTTTGAAGGAGATGAAGGTGAATTTGTTAGGGCTACAGAAAAGAGGAGAGGTAGTCCCTGTTTAGATGTGAGAGAATGGGATTTCCCTAAGGACAACAGGTATCTAAAAGTATCAATCACAGGGAAACATTTTAGCTGCCCAGAGGAATGCCCCCAATGTTATCTTGCTATTTGTCCCTCAAGATTCATTATGAAAGTAAATGACTTTACCCTTAAATATACATGTCTTGAGTGCCATCTCCCTATGTTTATTGTATTTGAATCAGATGAAGGTAAAACTGTTAAGAAAATTAAGAGAGTAAAGTAAAATAGAGTATGGAGATACAAAATTGATAGGGGGTATTGTACAAAGTGTTATTGTAGAACTTGTTGAATTTTGTAACTCATATTTATGGTCACTTGTTGAAATCACTATTTTGCAATTGCATATATAGTATTTATATGAAGATATAAATTATTTTCATAATCACAGAGAAATCAGTTTTGCAATTGCGCACATGATAGTGGACCCTCGGTTTTCGTACATCATCCATTCCAGAAAGTCTGACGATAGCTGAATCGTATGAAAACTGAAGCAATAATTCCCCTAATCCATTCCAGACACCCAAAAATATTAACAAAAGATACATTTTATAGAGAATAAATATAGTTTTGCATACAGAGAAAACAATGAGAAATGAATATAAATGACTAATGAAATGGATAAAGGAACATTTAACATCACTCTTACCTTTATTGACTAGTCAGCGTAAGGAAAACGGAGAGAAGGGGAGATGGGGGAGGAGAGGTTATTGTTTGGAATAAGAATCCCCTTCCAGAAGGGCTCCAAGTATCAAGACCCTTTTAAGGGTTACTTCCCCCCACTTAGTTTTTTCTGGCCCTGTTGCTTTTTACTGGTACTAGGATCAGCTTGAGAGTCATTAAGATTTGCCTAAAATGATAAAAGGCATTGTTATGGGTCATGTTGTAGATTGTAAACAGCTTTGTTTGCATTATATTTCTCCACAAAATTCTATATTCTATAGCCCCTTGGTGGCGTGGTCAGTATGCTGTAGGCGTGCCACCTTGGTGGTCGCGAGTTCGATTCTCGGGCAATCCATTGAGGTTTGAGAAATGTGCATTTCTGGTGATAGAAATTAACTCTCGACGGGGTTCGAAAGTCACATAAAGCCGTTGGTCCTGTTGCTGACTAACCACTGGTTCCATGTAATGTAAAAACACCATGCAAACAAACAAAACTATAGATCAGTCCACTTTGCACACGTCCTTAAATACTTTACGGATGGGCACATGTCCTATAAATACTATATATGCACGTTATTCCCTCTGTTCCTCCTCCTCAAAATATGATACAGATACAAAGTGAAAAGTGCAATTTGTGCAAGCTGACGAGATGAAACAATAGAACTGAGGGTTTTTGTATGCAAGGATTAGTTGCAGTGCCCAACTATTTATGTTTTGCAATAGTAATCTATATATTAGGAATTGTTTTATATAATAAAGATTGTTTATTGAATAGAATTTATTTCATATTAGATTTAGAATTCTGTGCCTGAAATAAATCATAAAAGACTATTAGTACCTCTATAAATAGTTAAACTATATTTTATTTTGCTTAATCATATCTGTACATTTTGATTCATTAAATTTTATAGGTTACTCTATTGTTATTGCTGGATACCTGTGTCATTTGTAAAGGCTGGCCAAATAAATATGTACCTTCCATGTTTGTTTCTGGAGGATACCCGTGTCATTTGTGTTAAAAATTGTGTAGGCTGGAAAAATAATCATGGACCCTCTTTGTAAGGTTTTGGAGGATATCTGTGTCATCTGTAAATGGCGGGAAAATAAACTTGGGCCTTGTATGTTCTAAATGTAGGCATCTTTTATCCTGTATAAATAGCCTATCCCTCCCAGCTTCCTAGTCAACATAACTTCACCTTTACTCACAATTACATGCACATCACTCCATTCAAGGGATTTCTGCCACTCTTACCCTATGCAATGTTGTTAGGGCAACGCATAGAATTTGTTGTATTCAATGTTGAAGAGATAGAGAAAAGAGAATACTGGTCCAAAGGAGGGATGGGTGTCAGTGATATACATCAGAGAAAGAATATTTTACCTTCAAATGTACAAAGTAGAGTTTGTCTTGTTTCCAATGGGGCAAAGTTATTTTGAGAAGTAATACTGCTAGATTCTGGTTATTCTACAATAGTAATATAGCATAGTAAGTAAAAGTTAGGCCTAGGGACTTTCATAGGATTTCTGAGCAGGTTCAAAAATGCAGCTGCAGCACAAAAAGATGTTAAACCTTTCGTGCCATTTACAGTGTGCGGCGGAAGAAAATTTCAAGTCTAATTTTAACAACCACGTCCATGGAAATGTTTATAAAGCACTGTGCAACTTGTGTGAAGCCGTCTCCAAGATCATTTGCTATTTAATTTGCTAAAATTTTGAATGATTGCTATTTCAGTTAATTAAGATTGAGGTAACTATACTTTTTGACAAGCAATGATCTCGTAAGAAATAAAATGTAAGAAATAACATAACCGAACAAAATCGATCACTTGATTATGTGCATTCACAAAAAAATTCCCACGTGAAAAAACACAAATGCATTGATGTTTTCCTGTATTTTTTTCTTGATTATTGCTATTCACTTATTTCAGTATTGCTTAATGCAAGGGAGTGTGTAGTTGTGAGAAGAAATTGCCTTTGCTTGTGAATTTTTTTCTAGGACGTTATTTTTTATATTTGAAATATTTATTGCTTCCGTTCCATTTTGATACACAGTCACTTTTTTTTAAAGATGTGAACCGTTGATGCTATTTATTCGACAAAGTAGCCAATGTGAGGGTGTGAACAAAGAGGCAGGTAGAAGTGTACTGACTTTATTACGTTGTTGTTTGAGATTAGGTTGGCCTTGTGGCAGCACGGGCTCTTGCTCCTAGAGCAGCCGTAGGCCTTTATTACAGGTAAGGGGAATTCATATAGGTTAGGGGAATTCATATATACAACATGCGGGCGGATGCGAGTGTCCGACCCGCGAGAGTAAAAATGGGTCGGCGACAGCCGACTTGTTTATTTGGAGACATATAATTATAAATATAAAAGTATACAGAGTATGATGTTGCACGATTTATACACTGGTGGAAAGCCCGCTCAACGCTCTTTCGAATGGATGTAAGAACAACGCGACTGTAGGAACGGCCGATGCAGGCTTATTCGGACCTTAATCTTGGCTGCTTTGGACCATTTGCCAGGCTGATTCGGACCCATACTAATAATTTTATATTATAGTAATGGGTATTTCTATAAACGCATTCTGCATCGTTCTTCTGCGCGAATACGAAAGCCACCAGGAATTGGGGCGTCAAATGTATTTCGCCATGTTTAGTACTAGCCCCTGGGGGTTAATTACAGTCGTCCGAATAAATATTACTTAAAATTCTTGTTCAGGAGGTAAAACTGCATGGCAAAATCGGCCAATCATATGAAGGTCCGAATGAGCCAGTACATGGTCCAAATAAGCCTGTTCCCTTATGAACATATACAACATATTTGCCAATTCAGTGTTAAGTTTACAACATTTTTATAACACTAGTGAAATATATTTGTAATGGTTTTTATATATAATTCGATGAATTTGATATCCATTTTGTTAATGTAGCTCAAATTTCGAGGTCTTTAACTTGACTCAGGCTGCAAAGGTTGATTTCCCCTACAATGGCCGTAGTAGAGCACTATGCCACGACCCATGGGACCTTGGGTCCGTCTGTCACAGGGTTGCCGCGAAGTCCGCACATCACCGAGAAACTAGCTCCGCAGTCCGCACCGGGAGGTGTAGTATTATTAATTGCCAATGTTATTTTGCTACACTAACTAGACGAAATGGTCACCCTGGTTATATGATATTAACCGTATTTTTACCAGTATATAAGTTGGGTTTACTAATTAAACCTTTTTAGAGTCAGATTTTCTCCGTTCCGAAATTCAGTTGCTTCATATCTTGAAACATTACGTATCTTTACTGATAATTTCCAATCGAACGAGATACGCGGAGTGTTCAGTCTTCATGCTGATTTATTACATTCTATATATATCTATATATATATATATATATATATATATATATATATATATGTGTGTGTGTGTGTATTACTGTTTTATAGTTATGATTGTTATAAACGATTTAATGCGTAAACTAGGCTACAAAGTGAACACGGGCAAGTAAATCTATTCATAAAGTTTTCAGCAAAACGTGGGAAGTTACAAGAAAAAAACTGCACTGAAATGTATTTCTTTACTAAAAACGGTCGCTTTTCATTCATTTCTTTGCGTTCCCCACAGAGTAAGTTGACAAGCTCCATAAATCCTTCGATATACATAAGTAGTTTATTCTTTCTTTACTTTATTAAGCCACATTTGTCACTTTAGGGTAATATGCTGTATGTTAAATCAAAACGTTTGCTGAAGTAATAATGATAATAAACAACCTAATATATAACATAGGTCTAGGCTTAAAATCAATGTCATAGGCATTGTAAACTTACAGAAACGATATGAAACATGTAGGTCTATATACCACCTTTTATGATACGGATATTTTGAAAAGAGAATGGACAGCGTATTATGCCCATGATTTATGGTATACAAGTGGCAATCCTAACCCAAACGAATGCCCTATTCAGGGCTATGAGTTTAAAAAAATTGGAAAAGAGCACATCATAATTGGTCCTTTTTTTTTATCAATAAGCTACATTAATTAAAAGAAAATCCACGATTATAATACACCACTTCCTAGCATACTGATATCAAAACTTATTCGGTAATAGTCAGTTGAATCACTTCAACTAATGCAATTGCCTAGTACATATTTGCAGTTGTTTTCTAAAAAAAAATAAATAAATAAATAAAAACTCATTAAGCATGACAAAGTTTACAATAATGTAAGTCAGGCTTCACCCTAAGATTAATTCACAAATTTAAAAAATTCTACTAACCTATATATATATATATATATATTATATATATATATATATATATATATATATATATATATATGCTTAAAAAATCACAGTAGATGCACGTGACTTCATAAATAAGCGAATACCACGGGAAATGATAGTCAGGAATCAATCCAAGCGCTTTCGTCTTTATTCAGACATCGTCAAGTAGTTCCTTGACGATGTCTGAATAAAGACGAAAGCGCTTGGATTGATTCACCGTGAACTATCATTTCCCGTGGGTTTTTTAATTCGCTTGAATAATTATATATATATATAGATATTATATATATATATATATAATACACACATATATTATATATATATATATATATATATATATATATATATATATATAATTACAAAGGCAAATTGAAAATTGCTGGACCTAAACTAAAGAATGAATGCATTGTAAAGGTGCGTACACACGTGCGAACCGAACCTTGTATTGTAACCGATTCTTGTAACAAAAACGCAAGTGTGGACGGTTCCTCGAACCCGCGAGGTTCGAGGCTCGGTTCGCCCTCCGTCCCGCCAATTGTCGGTTTTTGGGCCCCGCATCAAAGGGAGGTCTCTTTGAACGTTACGCCATGTGTGGACGGGACCTGTATGACACGCGTAACAACAGAGGTGGCTGAACTTGTTAACACCGACTATGAACAAGACCGTCCATAGTAGAGTCGCTTG